>NC_056730.1:545589375-545824375 GCF_019279795.1 Protopterus annectens | reverse complement strand
ACGCATTCTAATACTATGTAGATACCGATAATATATACAGGAGTTTGAGACAGGCAAGATTTGATACCATAACACTAGCTATGACTGCAAAAAAGTATTTACATAGAAGTATGAGACGGACATGACTGAATTCAAGTTTACTAGTTATGACAGGCACAATGCACAGATATTTGTGAAATAGTGGTTATATGCTTTTCTATGTCAAAACAAGTAAGACAGCAATTTCTATAAAATGTTTGCTTATTTTATATACAACAAACAGGTAAAAGGAAAGATAAAAAGCTACTAAGAGGTGAGATTTTGGCATGTGTATTTAACAGTGATGAAGTGAAGGTTCAGGTATTTGAGCAGGTGAAGTTTTATCAGAGGAGTTTACTGTGAGAGTGTTTCAATAGAATTATTCAAGACAGATGAAAGAAGAGGTGAGGAAGGTGGTTGAGCTTGGAGAAGGGTAGTGCATAGATAAGCTGGTGCAGAGCATGAGAAGAGAGGTTCATTCTTTCAGTAGTCTTTTAGGGAGAATTTGAAGAATTGGAAAGAAGCATCCATTTTGATGATTACAAGGATAGAATTCCAGGCTTTAGTGGTAGAGTAAGAATGAAGAGAGTGTCATGCTGATTTGGAGGGTTTATGAACAGCAAGTTGCATTTGGCCATTAGATCGCAGGGTAATATTTTTGTAGCATTGCGTTTAAGGCAGTAAAGGTGGCAGTATAGTCTGTAATCTTGTATGCATTGAGCAGTTGTGTAAATTTTAAGTAGTTGGGTAGTTCTAGCCAGTTGAAATGTTTTAGTACAGTACAGTGAAGGGTATGGTATTGAACAGTGGTAACAAATTTGGCAACTTTATTCTAACAATGTTTGAGCTTTTGTATAAGCTAGGTCTGCAGATTTGTGAGCATGGGAACACTGCATAGAAGGGAAGGCAGGAGATAAGTATTTACTAGTGTGATTATAGAAGTAAGGGTCAGGAGGTTTTGGGCTGTATACAGTAAGCCTAATTTTTGAGGTGATTTTTAATGCCACTTTGTATGTGATAAGCTAATCACCCTTAACATCCACATCCCACCCCCACCCCCCAGTAAAGAAACCACCATAAAAAACTTCTCCAAAGCCAACTTCATGCTACTCAAGTCAGAAGTGACAAACTTCATGACACCCATGCAGACGGGAACTGAAAGTTCAACTGCTGAATCCTACACTAAGGCACTGTACGAGCACATCCACTCATGCATGAATCGTGCCATCCCAAATAGAACCAAAATGCTCTCATCCAAAAAAAGGAAGCCAATCTGGTGGTCCCCTGCCATAAACAAACTTTACAACAAAAGGAAGAACCTTTTGTAGAAAAGAGGAAAATCCCAGGATGCAAAAAACTCCCTTACTAGCCTCAGTAAGAAACTGAGATGCCTCATAAAATCCTCCAAAGCTAGTTATGAAAATAAAATTGCCAAAGATTCCAAAGACAACCAAAAATGCATTCTATATCTATGTCAAGAATCTAAATGGCAATGCTCAGATCTGCTCTGAGCTAAAACAGAATGGCAATAAATATACTGATCCAAAGGATATTGCCAATATCCTGGCAGATCGATTCAGTGCCAACTTCACCCCCCTCTCACCCCCTAAATGGCCCATCTCAATACCGGAAGATTGCCAAATTCCAGTAATAACGGCCACACAGGTACAAAACGCACTCTCTAAAGCCAAGAATACAGCATCCATGGGACCAGATGACATCCCGGGCTGTGTACTACATGAACTACAATATGAACTGGCACCTCACCTAAGTGTCATGTTTAATCATAGCCTCACCTCAGGTTTCGTGCCCACTGAGTGGCGCAGAGCTACAGTTATCCCAATCCACAAGGGGGGATCCACCTTGGATCCCAGAAACTACCGTCCCATCAGTCTGACAAGCCTTATCTGCAAGGCCATGGAGCGTATTATTATGGAACTTATAAACAAAGACATTGGCAACCTTCAAACACTGGACCCCCCCAGTTTGGGTTTGTGAAGGGCCGATCTTGTCTCCTGAACCTGATTGACTTCTTTGAATCAGTCTCCAGAGCCATGGACAAGGGTAAAGTAGTCCACACAGCCTATCTAGACCTTGCCAAGGCCTTTGACACCATCCCCCACTCTGGAATCATAGATAAACTTACTAAGTTGGGTATTAATCCCTATGTCATCCAATGGGTTGCTAAATGGCTTACTGATAGAACCCACACTGTAAAAGTAGCCGACTCCAAATCCAGCTCCAGACAAGTGACAAGTGGAGTACCTCAGGGTTCAGTCCTGGGGCCGCTCTTGTTTGGCATCTACTTCTCTGAAGTACAGGTCAACACTAAGGGACTCTGGCTAACAAAGTTTGCAGATGACTGCAAACTGGGAGCCATTATTGAATCCCCAAATGATGTGGATACTCTACAAAAGGGCCTTACAGAAACAGATGCTTGGTGCCCGAGCCATGGGCTCAAGCTCAATGCCAAGAAATGTATTGTTATCCCCTTTGGGAAAAAACATGTATCCATGAATTACCATATAGGTGGCAGTACACTAAACACAGAAAGTGTGATAAGAGAATTAGGGACACAGGTGGACAGTGGTCTCACCTTCGATAACCACATCACCACAACAGTCAGGAAATCCTTCTATGTGGCATACCTCATCACAAAGGGCTTTTCATCCAGAAAAAAGGAGGTCATTGTCCCACTGTACACATCCCTCATTAGACCCATTATAGAATACAATGCCCCATTTGGTATGTACCTCTCAAGACATCTGCAACAACTGGAAAGGCCTCAGAAATACCTCACTAAAAGAATCACTGGCCTAAAGCAGATGCCCTACGCTGACCGCCTTAAAAAACTCCAGCTATACTCTGTCGCATATCGTCTACTCAGAGGCGATCTCTGCTTAACATACAAGGCCATGTCAAACCCAGAGCTGTTGGACATGCTACACTTAAAGAAATCCCAATCCCTCAGAGCTACACGCTCCAGGGATCTAAACCTTGTCATCATAATAAACAAAACATGCTGGAGGGATAGGTTCCTGACCCAGAGACTCCCCAGACTCTGGAATAGATTGCCCATACATGTCAAGCAGAGTGCCTCTTTGGACCTCTTCAAGAGGAACCTTGACGATTGGATGGGAGAAAGGAAATTCACCCCAGGGATCACGTCAGTCGCCCTGCTAGACAGGGGTCCAGGAAAGTAAATAATGTGGGAAGAAATAGCCAGGGAATTGTTATGGCTAGGCTTGTATAGGCCCTAGGACTGATAGCCTAGTACCAACCTATGAACCTATGAATAATCAAATTTTAGGCTGTCATTTATTGTCATACCTAATAGTTTAGATTCAGAGGTTATTTTAATAGTAATGCTATTAAGGAAATATATTTTGAAGTTCTTTTTTTTAAAGGACTGATCTTTGGGAAAGAAAACTAGTAATTTGGTCTTTTTGGGTTAAGAATAAGTTGAGAGTTTTGCAGTCATTTCTCAGTAGTGGTGAAGGATTCCTGAGTAATTTGTTGTAGATGAGATTGATCATTTGAATGTATATGTTTTGAATCATCAGCTGATTGTATGAGAGAAGCATATGTGCATGTATTGAGTGAATTGGTAAGAATATTAAAGAGGAGTAGATTGAGGACTGATCCTTGTAGAACACCAGCATTGTTAGTGAGATAGAGTGACAGAATAGACTGCCATTTCATTGATTGGTATCTATCATTGAGGTAACTCTGAAAGCAGTTTAAAGTATTTGATGTTAAGCCTAATGAAGACATTTGTTTTAAGAGTTTAGTATGGGAAACCATATTGAAGGTTTTTAATTAATCAAGGAATGTGGTAGATATGAATGTACCACTATCCCTAACATTCTTGAATTTATATGTAAATGCAAGTAGAGCTGTATTAGTACTATGGGATGGTCAGAAACCATGTTGGATTGGGGTTAGACGTTGCTCCTGGGTAAGATAGTGTAGAAGGTGATTATGGATAAACATTTGCTATATTTTTGAGAGTAGGGATAGGATTGCTATTCACCTGAAATTTGTGATATGTTGCATTTTTGCCTTTGTGGAGGGAGATAATGTATAATTGTTTACAAAGCTTGAGGACATATGATTTCTGTATGGATCTATTTATGAAACTGCATATGAGGTAGGCTATACTACTTACTGACATTTGAAGAAATTTGCTAGGCAAGTTATCAGCAGAGGTAGAGCAGATTTTTAGTTTGTTTAATAGATGTTTTATACTGGCTGTGGGCATAGGCTGTATGGTGACTGTTGAACTTGAACTTGCTTGGGATTGTTTTATAGAATGTGTATGGGTAAGACTGAAACCCTTTGCAAGAGATACTATTCTATATATACAATAGTTATTAAACTGTACAGTGTAGCTGTGTCGCTATATCTAGTGAGTACTATTTGGAGATGGACTGAGATTATATTTGTGTCCAGGATGCAGTATTTCTTTGATGGTTGACAAAAACGTTTTTAGATTTTTTTTTTGCCTCTGTTTTGGAAATTATTATAGAAGTTTTTTTTTTTTTTTATCAGAGATTATTTGTGTTATGTATTTATTTATTTATTTATTTATTGTCTGATTGCTAAGAGTTTTGTAGCATTACAGGTTTTGTGGGGGGTTGTTTCTTTACTAGCTTCACCAGTCCTTGTCTCTGTTCTGCATCAGGTATTTTGTACTGTTGGTTAGCCAGGGTGCATCACTTGTTTTTACTCTTTTGTTCCTAGGGTGTGCTAATTTGTTGAAAATATTGATGAATATTGAGTTAAATGTTATTACAGCATTATCTAAGGGGATACGTTTTAGTACATTCCAGTTGATTGATGAGAGCATGTCATTAAATACATATGGGTTAAAGTTATTTAGGTAATGGATGGTTTTAAAATCTTGTTGCTTTAGGATGTTTTGAATATAGTGCATTGTAAAGGGAGGGAGATGGTCACTGAGGAAATTTGTTCGAGTCGCTGATGGAATAAATTTGGGGGGGGGGTCAGAAAGTAGAAGCTAAAGTAAGTCAGGTTTTATATAAGTTGTTTAAAGCCAAATAAATCTATATATATTGGATTATGGGGCAGTTAATACCTCCTAGTATTATTGTTTCCTGAGATATGGTGCTTGAGGTCCAGTCTAGGATTTCTTCTAGTGTGTTAATGTTATCACCTGAGGTGTTATACAAGGTAATAGTACATATTTGCCTTTGTTTGTTTAGTCTCAGGAACATAATAATGAGGGGCTCTGCTTTATTGAATTGTGGTATGCGAGCATTGTATGGGGTTAAGTTGTAGTGGTTTAGTTACAATAATACAAGACCATAAACTTTTCTTTTGTTGCAGTCCTTTTGTGTTATAGTATTGCCAGGTGGCAGTACCTCACAATCACTGATTTTTGGCTTTATCCAAGTTTCACTTATGGCTAGGATAGTGTGTTTATGAAAGGCAATCCAAGCATGAAGTTCTGTGATTTTATTTTTTATACTTCTAGCATATATCAGTGCACTGCAAACAATGTTCAGTACTACTGTAGCAGATGAACTGCATACATTTAAGTCTCTCTTTTTCTACACAAAGCTCCAACATGAAACATCATATCATTTTGTATCTGTGACCAGCTGCTTTCTTACAAATGCTTTAAAACTGATATCTGAATTCAAATCCATCTGTGCAGCATACAGTGATTTTGAGTAGCAAAGATTTAATCTTTGGCAAATGTTAATTACCAGAGATAGAAACAAGGTCACAAAGCCTCAGCCTATGTTCTAATTGCACTTTTGTTTAAATTCTGGAGACATACTATTGTGCTTATGCTGGAAGGTCTGCACATAACTGCATGTAATAAGTGCTGCCCCCTCTTTCCCTCACTACACAAATACATACTCAGGCACATATGTAATAAGCAGGCAAGAGCCAGAAATGATCAGATCATTAAACAAAGTAAGAGAGACTTGTCTGAGCTGTACTAAGGTAGATTCAGGCACTGTATGTGTACGAAACACACCAGTCTTGCACATATTAATGCTGTAATTCTATTCCTTTGTTTAATTGTGGCCCTTCTCATATATATATATATATATATATATATATATATATATATATATATGTGCATATGACGCCCCCTTCCTGCTAACGTTCATATTCCATTTCTGATCTGCAAAATATACCACATGGCACTGTTTAGTTTGCAGTGTACATTATTAAAAGCATTCCACCACATTTATAATTTAAGCAAACATACCTGTGTACCAGTATAACAAAAAGAGCAGATTTTAATAAAATACCCTGTATTAAAAAAAAAGAAAAAATTAATGTCTAAAGAATTTTTTATCAAGTGCTGTTACAATAACATCATGTATCTGAACACCATTAATATAGTAGATAGTACTAGTCCTATATTACTGGGAAGCAACATTTATAAGTATAGTAAATTCATTAAAATGTTATTCAAAACAAGCAAAAATAAGATAGATCACTGTAGTTCTTAAAACTTTACATGATAGCACTGATTTTTAAATGCTTCTATTTTACAATAAGTATATCCCTTCCATGGATTTAGAGTCCAGTCTCTTTGTTTGGCTGCTATAGTATTTTGCCTGTGTTCATTTTGCCCACCTGCAAGCTTCTCTCCAGCTGAGCATGCCCATTTGTTCCCCAGTCCACTGGGAATGTTTGACCAGTGTTGAAGCAAGAACGTTTTGAGGGAAAACATCATTCAGGGTGCCACAAAGGTGCTTTTTCCCTCAGTGGCTTCCTCTTATGAGGACATTTATGTATGGCTTGACCCCAGAGGCATGCTAGCCAGTAAAGGTGTTGGAAAAGTGTGGTGAAGAGGCTGTAGTAAGGACTTTATCTGTGTATGGCACCACACCTGATAGGCTGCAATGATATTTTTGATAAATGAAAAAGATATAATGCACAGTAGTTAAATTATTACAGAAGTAGTTCATAGTTCCATTAAATATAGGGCATTCTTTTTACCTTGTAGCACTGGTAACTAGCCCAAGGAAGAAAGATAAATAATTAGATAGCTTATAACGTAAAGCTGCAGTGTGAAGTTTGAGCTTTACTGCTTACTGAGCTTATGTTTAAATCCATGAGCAAATAGTGTTACCTATGGATGCAGTCTAAGAGAAATTCCTTGTAAATCAGACATTTTGACCTTGTGGTTCTCATGGCATTTTCTCTCCAGCAAGAATTTCCATCTTGCTCTGTAACTGATGAGGCATTTATCATTAGCTGTCAGGTAGAAAGAGTAATCTTGATCAGATAAGGAACGTAATTTGCTGGCCCTAATTAACTCCTGCATTCTGCAAATCCTGAAAACAGAGTGTGCATTATTGGTTCCAGTGCTGAGTATACAGAAGTTGTACTGTTTTTGCAACTGTTCTTAAGAAGTCTGCACTTAAATGGCATCATTAGTTTCTGACTCATATTATACACTTACCAGAACAGGTTTTAATGTCACCACATTAAAGAATTTGTCTGTAGTTTCCTTCATACCATTGTGCATTGTTCCCTGGGTTTCTGTTCAGAAACCCATGCAGCAAATGCATAAAAACCTGCTTAAATGGGAAACTTAAAGTAGGTAAAACATTCCAATATACTGAACCAAAGCTTCTTGTGAACAGTTTTGTATCAAGTTACGTGTATGTACATATCTTTTCCCAACCTAGAGCAATCCTAAAAGTAATTTTTCTAAGAGGTGAGTGGATGCAGACTGCTGTAGTGGCAGGGCAATGTAATAAGAGCATAAAATCAGCACCATTCACAAGCAGAATGATCGTGCTGAGCAAAGTAAACTATACAAAACCCCATATGATCACGTGTCAGCCCAACAAGAATTACTTGTACAGCAACAGTACTTCTGCAGGATTGCTTTGGCCAAGTGACAAGAACATACCCACCACTGCACCCAGAATAAAACAGTCTGAGCAAAACACATCACACAGCTCCCCAGAAACTCATCTGTGAGTTCTTCCAGAATTATTTATGTGGGTACAGTAACTCCACGTAAATGTATAGTTCGTCATCATTCTTCATTCCATGTGCTGCTTTCACATCTCTGACTTTCACACACCACTTGTCTCACCATGATCTCTAGAGCCCTCTTGGCTTGGTGCCCTTCACTAGTGAGCACTGCTATTGCTACCTACTCTTTTCTACACATTGTGCATCAAACATGACACTACCTGCCATTGGCTAATTTACCAGGGCGCATTGCTGGCCATCTGATAACAGGGACTTAAAACATCTGTGTAGAAGTTCACAGGCAATAGTGAGGGGTCCAAATATTTATTTAATTCCACACCACACCTTGCACGCCTCACTTCTTATATCTGGCAGTTTCAGTATAAAGAATATGTGTGTTTGTTTATCTCATTCTGCAGAGATAGGGTTATCCCTGAGGCTCCATTTTAAAGAGTTCAGAGTAAATAAAGAAATGTAATGCCACTGTGTCTGGAATCTGTTTTGCATGTCACAAAAGAGTCTTGAATTTGACTGAGAAAATGTATAACTGAAAAATGAATATTTGTACAACAGTCTGTTGTGGTGCAAGTCAAGTATTTAAATACCTCAGCTGTTAGTGTGATTTATGTTTATTTATTTTTGTTTTGTTAACTGGGTTAGTCCCACATGACCTATGGTCTATTTTCAGTGGAGACCTGAGGTGGTATTCATGCCTGACAATGGAATATTTGATCAGGACACTGGGCACATTCTTTTAAGCCACTAGATGGTACCACAGGGCTGCTACTAGTGCTTGAGACTATCTGGAGATGGACAGCAGCTGACTACAGCCAGGAAGGGATGCAGAATCTGAGAAACCCCTGGTACTGAGGAGGAAAATGGAGTTGAACTGAATGTTATCTGGTGGTCTGCATACTAAGACATTACTGCAAATAAGTAAAAATGAACCTGGTGAATTAGAAGGCTATGGATAAGTATTTCAGTGAAGTTGAGTCGAGAGATGGCAACCCAAAAACCTGTGGAACGGGAGAATGTGACTGAAAGCAGCATGAAGGGAGCACATTCACCCAATGGAGTAGCTAAGTTTAAGGGCACGCTCCACCCAACAGGGCTTCAAGCAATGAGAAAAAAAGGGTAAGGGGACCAGTTCAAGAAGGGGCAAGGTACTGAAGGACATGTTTATTCAAAACAAAACTTACAAATGCAGCAGTTGCAGCTAATCAATAAAAGAGGATGGACTGGCACTCTGAAGGAGACATATGGTTAAGAATTAAATTAAAAAGTGAAGAGATTATTAATAGTTATTTTATTTTGGACAATGTTATTTTACCTTTGGGACTTAACATAACTGTCATTACAGTTTTTCTACATCTAGGCAATTAACCTATCTGTGTAGTGTAGCTGAAAAGTTTTTAAATGAGCATGTCAAAAGAAGTTTTTCAAGTCCTTGACAAGATTATATATTTTCAAATGTAAATATACAGTGAACAAGAAAGTTGATGGTACAGTTTAGGATTACTGAATTTCAAGAAGAAGAATTGAAAACTTTTTTGCACATGTATGCCAAAGGGTACATGAAGTTATAAAGATAGACGATGAAAGAAAAGTGTGGCAGGACCATTGGGTGGTATGAGTACTTATGAATACTGAAGAAAGCAAAATATGGAATATATCAAATGTGACAATGGCAAATGGTAAAAAAAAAAAAAAGAAATGTAAAATACTGTGGTCAACCCTATGGGGATTGGACACACTTATTGTAGGAATGTCACAAAAGAAGGTGTGGGCAGTACAGTTAATGCAGGCATTCAAGGGGGACTGTAAACCTTTTGATAGGAAATGTGGAAGTGGCACTCATTTTTGGTTTGACTGTCCATTAATAGAGGCAAAGTTTCACACAGGGAAGGACTACAAATAAGAAAGGAAAGAAGAAAAGCAGTTTATGTGGAAATCTTTTTTTTGTTTTAGAAAATGAGGAGGTAGAAGAGAGTTGGGGTATGAGAAACATATTATAAAATTTACAAAGGACAGAATAAGGAGGAGAAAAAAAGAAAACTAAGGATGGCACGAAAAAAGATGTAAAAAATGAAAAAAAGAAAAGATTAACATTACTGTCGTACCACTAAACATGACCGTACAAGGACTGATGTTAGGAGAATGGGGGTTCTTGATTACTGTATAAACAGGAATGTAGTTTATCTATTAGCTGTTGCAATAAACTTCTTCTACACATACGCTCCATCATACACCCTGCACACTTTAAAAAGGAACTCAAACTTTACCGTCTCAATACCAAATCTTGTCCCTGCTTAGAACCTACCTAATTCCCCTTTATTTAATGGTGCTTCTTCACTCTGAGTTCTTGTAAGCAAATATACCTTCCTAGGAAGCTTAGGCAATAAATCTGATCACTTGTATATAACTTGTTTGTACATATATCAAAAATAGTTCATCTATTTCATTGTGATTTTTTTCTTAGGGTAATCTAAATATGTTTGATTATGATCAAATTAATACTAATATGTTTTGGGAGTGTCACTTGGTATTGCTACTTGCTATTTTCTTACCTATGTAATCCTTAATTTTTTTTGTAACTGGAGCTTTTCTCCTCGGGTCTCCACTGAAAACGGGTCTCTGGCCCAGCTGGACCAACCTGGTTAACAAATGTCATTAAATAAATAAATAAATGTTTGGAAGCAAATAAAAGGAAGAATTTTGAAATTATGCAGGGGAAAGAAATAATGTATGATAGGAAAAAAAGTATTCCAGAGCTGCACTATCAGTAAAAATAATGAGAGTAAACTTTTGTTGTTGCTGTCTTTCGGCTTTTCCCGGTTAGGGGTCGCCACAGCGGACCTCCGGTCTGCTAATGATTGGCAGTAGATTTTCACGAATGCCGAGGTGCCAGCTCGACGTTCAACCTTCAACAAAGGCATGCCCATTTATTCATGTCTTTCAAACGCCCACCCAACCACGTGGAGGACATGCAGACTCCATACAGAAGGCACTCCCCGCATTCCAGCCGAGAATCGAACTGGAGAACCTCTTGCTGTGAGTGTAGCAATAATGCTATCTGAAATTAAGTGATATAAAAATAAAATGAAGCCAAGTAGAATAACAGTAATGCTGAAGAAAAGAAAATGCAGTTTGAAGAATTAAAAAAGTATGTCCTGATTAATTTGTGTATGATTTTGCTGGGGGATGTTAACTGTAATTTAAGAAAGGATAAAGACAAAATTTCACAAGATTTTACAATAATGAAGAAAGTTATATGAAATAGTGAGTTAAGGCAAGGGAAGGAATGAAGATTTATCTATAACGGGGGAAATTAAGGAATGCAAATTACTTTGTATTATGCTCAGGTGACAAGAAAGAAGTAAGGGAGAATAAAGAGGCATATTTTGTTGATCACAAGACAGTATGGGCAAGAGTAGGAGAGAATGAAGATGAAATTAAAGAATGAAAGGGAATAAATAGAGTAACAGGTCAGGCAGTAAATAATGAATGTTTTAAAAAAAGAAAAAAATGAATTATTGAATGATCATTTAACACTGAAACAGATTTACATAAATCTTACAGCTTTTGTTAGGTAGTAATTAAAGAAAAGTAAAAAATGATACATATTCAACTAGAAAGGAGTGAGAGGAGGAAAGAAAAGTTAATATTTGAAGCTGAAGCTATACTGCGAACATTATTGCATTGGGAGGTGAGAACTGTGATAAAATGGAGAAGATATTTAAAAAAACGTTGCTGAAGCTGTACTGCAAACATTATTGCATTGGGAGGTGAGAACTGTAATAAAACGGATAAGATATTTAAAAAACGTTGCTGAAGCTGTACTGTGAACATTATTGCATTGGGAGGTGAGAACTGTGATAAAACGGAGAAGATATTTAAAAAACTTTGCTGAAGCAGAGACATTCTCTGAAAGGAAAAGGTGAAATGTAATGAAATAAGAATGAATGCGATGAAAAATGAGGAAGGAGAGATAAGGTGTAAACAAAAAGAAATTATGGGTATTGTAGAGAGGCATGTGGGAAAGATGTATGATGAAAAAGGTAGATGGGAAGTTGAAAAGTAAAAAGAATACAAAAGGAAATATTAGAAGAAATATGTTTACAAAGATAGAAATATAAAGATGATTTTGGCAGATATCTGGCAGATGGTACAGAGAGTGAACTGTAGTTCCTCTGGTACAGGGTTTTATTCCCTCAGTCTTTCTTTGCCTACAGTGTAACCTTGAATAAATCATTTACCAGATAGCAATTTGCGGCAACTGAGAATTTAGGCTACGACAAGTATAAAGAATGAATCTAAGAAACCTATAAATAAATCGAGCCCTACTGTTTTGAGTTTGTGTCTTCTGTTTCCACCATGAAGGTAGCTAGGAAGGAAGACAGCGTAATGTTGGAAAGAGGGAAGTGAGATGAAGTTGGAGGTGAGTTCAGCAAGTGGTAATTTGGACAAGTGGAAGTTAGAGATAAATGCTGTTAGATGTGAATATCAGAGAATCAGAATGAGTTGGTGATAAGGTATGAGTGATTTTGATGGAAACGGAAATGAGAAGTACAGAGCAAAAGCAGCTTGTACTCCTTACTAAGAATACATACAAAGTTTTTTTTTTTTTTTTTGCAGCATGCAGTTGGGGATTTCACTGCCTGCTGACATATTTAAAAATGGATCCCCTACACTACACTGACACACCACAAACCCGGCAGCCAAAACGCCGACACCAAAACACCGAAACCACACAGTACCGACAGTCCACATTACCGCGCACCATAACACGACTCACAACACACACACAACACAAGCACACCAAAAACCTTACAAACCTACACTAAACCTTACATACACAGCTATCTATGCACTAACCTTAACCCAAACCCTAACCCTAAGGTCCGTCACTATTGCATACTTGCCTTACCCGCACCCTAACCCTAAAGTCCGTCACTATTGCACACTCACCTTACCCGCACCCTAACCCTAAAGTCTGTCACTATCGCACACTTACCTTACCCACACCCTAACCCTAAAGTCCGCCACTATCGCATACTTACACAGTCGCGCTCGTTTCGCATGTCAGTGATTTCAGCGTCGGGATTTTGAACTGTCGGTTATTTCCGTTGTCAGTCTTCCAGTGTTGGTGTTCTCGTCGTCGGCGTTTCGATCTGTCGGTGTTCTCAGGTAGACCCATTTGAAAACAGACTACAATGATATTGGGGAATTTGATCATTGCAACACAAAGGCACCTCCCCACCAAAAGGGCAAATATCTATCCCAGCAGAGTGCTGCCCCCCTGACATCTCAGATGCTCAGGTAAGAGCCGCCCTCTCCAAAGCAAAAAACACAGCATCAATGGGACCAGACGGTGTCCCGGGCTGCATCCTACATGCACTCCAAGAAGAGCTAAACCCAAACATAAAACTACTGTTCAATCTCAGCCTTACTACAGGATATGTGCCAAAGAGTGGCATACAGCAACAGTGGTCCCTCTCCATAAAGGTGGTGCCTCAACGGATCCTGGAAACTATCACCCCATAAGCCTGACTAGCTTGGTCTGCAAAGCTATGGAAAGGATCATCATGGATCTCATAAATAAAGATATTGGGGACCTACAGACACTGGATCCTACCCAGTTCGGCTTTGTTAAGGGCAGATCCTGCCTCTTAAACCTGGTTGATTTCTTTGAAACAGTCACCAAGGCCATTGATGAGGGGAAGGTGGTCCACACAGCCTACCTGGACCTCGCAAAAGCCTTCGATACAATACCCCACTCGGGCATTATAGATAAGCTCACCAGCTTAAATATAAACCCTATGTCACTAGATGGATTGCAAACTGGCTCAAGGACAGAACCCACATGGTTAGAATTGCTGGAGCCATGTCAGACTCCAAACCAGTTACAAGTGGTGTCCCACAAGGCTCAGTCCTGGGACCTCTCTTGTTCAGTATATATTTCTCGGAGGTACAGGCCAACACGGAAGGACTGTGGCTGACCAAGTTCGCAGATGACTGCAAACTGGGCACCATAATCAACTGTCCAGCCGACACAAGCATCCTCCAAAAGGGCCTCATAGAAACAGACAACTGGTGCCAGAGCCATGGCCTCAAGCTAAATGCCAAAAAGTGTATAGTCATCCCCTTTGGCAAAAACAAAGTGCCCACAAATTACCACATAGGTGGTAATCCATTAAGTACAGAAAAAGTAATTAGGGACCTGGGGATCCAAGTTGATAGCAATCTCTCATTTGACAACCACGTGGCCAAAGTGGTTAGAAAAACATTTTATATAGCCCACCTAATCATGAAGGGATTCACATCTAGATCAGGGGAGGTCATTGTGCCTCTTTACTCATCCCTCATCAGGCCCATAATTGAGTACAATGCCCCTTTTGGGATGTACCTTACCAGACACCTGCAGCAACTGGAAAGACCCCAGAAGTACCTCACCAAGAGGATCAAAGGGCTCAAACAGATGCCATATGCTGCCCGGTTAAAGAAACTCCAGCTCTACTCAGTGGTATACCGCCTGTTCAGAGGCGATCTGTGCCTGACGTATAAAGCCATGTCCAACCCGGAATTAATGGACATGCTGCACCTCAGAAAATCCAAATCCCATTGAGCTACGCCCTCAAGAGACTTGAACCTCAGCACTGAAATAAATAGGACATGCTGGAGGGACAGATTCATAACCCAGGGGCTCCCTTCACTCTGGAATAAAATCCCAGTCCAGGTTAGGCAGAGTCCCTCATTGACTCTCTTCAAGAGGAATCTTGATGAGTGGATGGGAGATCATAGGTTTACCCCGGGTATCACTTCTGTGTCACTGTTAGACAGAGGCACAGTATACTAACCTCGAAAAAGGGCATAGCAAAATAAATTTAAAATGGGTGGCGAAAGCCAAACACATTCTGGCTAGGCTTATAAATGCCCTAGGGCAGATAGCCTAGTATGAACCTATGAACCTATGAAGTATATACACACACACACACACACACACACACACACACACACACACACACACACACACACACAAAGTGTGTGTGTGTGTGTGTGTGTGTGTGTGTGTGTGTGTGTGTGTGTGTGTGTGTGTGTGTGTGTGTCTGAGAATCCCATAATGATTGTGATTCCTGATGCACTTAGTACAAATAACATGACTTTGTACAGGAATGGGTCATGCAGTTCATAACGTTTTGACTCCGCATGTGGCTCTTTGTCCTTTCCTAGATAATAGGCAACATCAGTATTTTATTATATATCTCATTGTAGACAGTCTTCAATGTGTGGTGTTATGAGTCAGCTACTAGGCCCTATTGACCTTTCCTATAGAGCGAATAGTAACACATGTACTTTAGAGCAACTGTACTCTAGCAACATGAGAAGTGGATTACATATTTGTTTCTCCGTTTATTCACAGATGAAGATATTTTGCAGTGAAATATTAGTGATGATATTTGTGTTTCACAGGCTCTTCTTTGAAGAAAACTAGCAATACTATTCAGGTGCTAGTGAGCATTTGCATACTGTCTGTGCATCACAAGCAGACCTTGTCCATATAACCATAGTCTGGATTCAGTCCTGATCCTCTGTGTGTTTTCAACTGCATTTAATTATTTGTTTTCTGTGCAGTTCCCAGAGTACTAGCCCTATGCACTATGAGCCACGTCTCGGAATCTTCCCCCTTTGATTCTTCAAATTTAACAGTGGACCTGAAATGGTAGCAAGCTGCCTTATGGCACTTCTCTGCTTGGCTAAAAAGATCTTTTTCTGTGCTAGCCATTTTAATTTACCACTTCTTAAAAGGTTCTTAAAAGTACATTCAAATAGTTCACTTCCAGGACTGTTATTAGAATCAATGTACAGCAATCTGCTTGAATGGGCAAGGTTTATAATTACTGTATTTTAAATTGCAATTATTTTACCTTCTTAAAACGTAGTTAGATACAAGAATCTATGTGTTACTTGTAAGAAGTAACACGACCATGACATGTAATAGTAAGTACATGGAGATTCATACAGTGGCTATTGCACAGTATGCTTTCATGTTTTTTTCTTTCACAGTAAAATAAATTGTACAAATCAAGTGCCAGCTACAGATACAAAGCAAGTAGAAGTCATCCTATAAATCTACATCGATCTATCTATCTCTCTATCTATCTATCTATCTATCTATCTATCTATCTATCTATCTATCTATCTATCTATCTATCTATCTATCTATCCATCTATAAAAATGGTGAAGTTTATCAAACAGTAGTGTGGTACAAAGATGCACAGTAAAAGACAGTATACATACTACATATATGAGAATACAGTCACATTTACTGACCAAAAAAGTCATCAACAACCGTTTCATTGAAAAGAAAAACATTGACTGCACAGCCTGCTGAACCTGCACAATACAGAAACACATATGATTGCAAAACCAAACCAAGTTGGTTTCCTTTCGCAATAGCTACTTTACATTCATCATCCATGTACATACCACAATCACATGTGCAAACACACCATGTACCATACTTTAGCCTATCATACTGAAAACTTGACAAACAACTTTCATACATAATTCTACACACATCCACTCAAGAAAAAGATACACTGAATATTTTATATGGGGGTGGGGGGTAGCCTATCATACTGAAAACTTGACAAACAACTTCCATACATAATTCTACACACATCCACTCAAGAAAAAGATACACTGAATATTTTATATGGGGGGGGGGGGGAATTCCTATACTACCTGATATGTGGGCACTGCCCCAAACCCCTTAATATATATATATATATATATATATATATATATATATATATATATATATATATATATATATATATATACAGAGAGAGAGAGATCTATGTTAGATTAGTGAAGTTCTGAAGCTTTGAAGTTCATATGGCCAAGAACATTTGATCGAAGTTTTGGAACTTCAAACATTAAAAAAAAAAAAAAAAATATATATATATATATATATATATATATATATATATATATATATATATATATATATAAATAAAATCCCATTTCACTGAAATTCATTTTACTGACACCAAATCACCTAAAGTTCAAAACACTCAAAACTTCATTTCACTGAATCTCATTTCACTGACAGCTTACAATGCTACATTTCACAAGACTAAATGGGAAACCAAAGACAAACAAACTCACAAAAGTAAAGCCTACCTCCTTCCACAACTTAAAAAATACTTATTTATCCTCTTAACAGAAATCAGACAATATAAAACCAAACTAAGTAGAGGGCCAAGTCCCCCACACCCCCCAAAGTGTGGGGCTATGCCCCCCAACTATATATATATATATATATATATATATATATATATATATATACTAACTCAAAGTAGCACTACAATGGGGATGAGGGCATACACCCTTTACTTGCCTCACAGTACTCTACACACTGCCACATCAAGACTATAGCTTACAATTCAGTGAAATTAATTTTCAGTAATTTGAATTTTAGGTGATTTGGTCTCAGTGAAATGGGATTTTGGTGAAGTGAAGTAGACCCATATATACACATACACACACACACACACACACATGCATATACATTTCTAATTCAGTAGAAAACGGTAATAATTGACACAAAATGGAAATAGAACTTCTTCACAGTTTGCAAAAATGAAAATGACTCTGAATCCTTTGGTCTTTTGGTTACATCTGATATATTGGCATAACATTGAGATAACTCATTTATTTGTAACTGAAGTAAGTACATAATTAAATAAGAAAAAAATTATAGATATAAACCATGTAACCTATAGCAGGATTAAGTGAAGTGAATCAAAAATGCCATGACACTGGAACTTATGAAGCAACCTGGTAATGGTAAAAAACAATTGCTGGTAATTAGAAACAGGCAGGTTAAAATTAATAACTACTTTGAAAAATGCAGCACTAAAATTGTGCAGACAAGACTTCAAGATGAATGTCATTGCATTAGTTACATTATACCCCTACCCACTAGATAAAGTTACATTGGTATAAGCTGAGCTGAATGTTTCTCATGGCCATTTTCCTTCTCCAGGTGTGATTTGTTCTAGTGCGGCTGATGCTTGAAAGACTGCCATAAATGTGCAGGGAACATAACAAGATGGTTGTAGAACGGTCATACGAGGAGTCTTAAGCACATTCAGTTGGACCACTCTACTGTGTAACTCTAACAGAATAGCATATTTCTATGGAGTGACTTATAAAAGGGAAATTGCGGTATATGGGGTCACCCAAGGATGAAATCCCAAGACTATGTAAAGAATTCTAAATAAGGTAAAAAAAAAAAAAAACAAACAAATAAAAAAGCAGATAGTAAACTGGAAAATACACTTTAGAAGACAACATTTGGGACTTGGTGGCCACATGGATAGAGAGATCTAACTTTCAAATTTATCAGATGGCAAAATGGAAAGAATATTAAATGTGCCTGAAAAATATTTTTTCTAATCTGGTTATTACTCTATATTTGTGCATGTGTGTTTAGCTATTTATTTACATATGGAAACATCTATGCATCTACTTAATTTATTTAAGCTTTGCTATCCAGATAAATCTATTAAAGCTGATATAGCTTTCTCAGCTGTAACTTGTGTTAAATATGCAAAGAGCCACAATATTCAAGCAACATTTAATTAGTACATGACACTGCATCATAAAAGATAACTCAAGAAAAGGGGTACATGTTGATCTATTGAGAACACTTTAATCGAATGCTGTCAGATCGATGGAAAAAGAGCAAAATGAGTTTTGCTAAACCTTGGAGGTTAAATATTTTTGCAGTGGAGCATGTTGCCCTGCACTGCATGTGGGAGACACCCCCCACACTCCTAGAACTTAAATTTACCTAATTTAAGGTTGCGCAATGGTGGAGAAGAAAGAAAACTCTACTGTAGGTGAAACACGTTTCACTCTTTTCCCATCAATTGGACAGCACTCAATTAAAGTGCTGTCAATGGGTTAAAAGAATTCCAACAAAAGATTTAATGGGATACCTTTTTTAGAGTTGTAGTTTTGTGCAGCATTTGGCCTATTACAGAAGTCATTCCATTCAGAAGGAATATAACAAAATAAAACAAAATGTGTAAAGAAGATGGGACTGAGCTACTGTAGATTAAAGATGCCATATGGCCCAGGCATTTCAAATAGTTCTAAGGCAAAGAAGTGGCTTATGAAGACATTCCAGAGGCTGGACATACTCCTGAAAAAGAGAAAAGTCCACTGTTATCCCCAAGTCTGATTCTTAGAATGTTTGGCAGGCCTTTCTTAAAAAAGATTTTAATCTAATGCCCACCTTGTGTATGAACAGCCTTCAGAGTTGGTGGGCCCAGTTTACGCCCCAGGAAGACATACATTTTTGTTTTTGATTCCTGACTCACTACCTACTCTACCTTCTCAGCCAAATCAATTGATGCTTTCATTCCTCAGAAGTGGGAGACATCTTCTGCAGCTCAGGGATTGGGTCTCCCCACTCAGCCCCTCCTAGGAGTGCCTTTTGAGCTGTATTATTGCTGATCTCAGACAGCTTATGCATACTAATCTCCATGCCAGCCCTCTTGCCAACAGTGGATCCTTGCAGCATAGGCTCACTAGGCTTATCACTGTGGCAGTACTCCAGCAGTGTTGCAGGTGCCATAAAAGCAGTTAGCTGACAGTCCACCCTCCCCCGGGATGGACAAATTGTTGTCATCTTTTCACTCCTAGTCTCCTCTTCCCCAGGCCATCCAGCACCCATGCTGCTATTGAATATAGTGTTCTGAGATGCAATCAGGATCCATATTTCTCACCATGGCTGGGTCCACACTAGGCAGATTGGCCAAAAAAGAGCCATAAAGATGATACAGTGGACTACTGAGGATAAGAAAGAAATTATGTATTATTATTATTATTATTATTATGCAAGAAGCCCAGAATTTCCAGATACAAGATATACAAAACGATTAAGAGAGAAATTAGAGGAAAGAAAAATACTTTCGTAGGAAAAACTGTCAGAAGCTTCAGATAAAAATTTGCATTCGTTAATACAACAGATTTTTGAAAAACAGTATATAGATCAAGAAACTTTGATCTCTTTGGAAAAAGAAGCCTTTGAGGAAGTGGAAAAATATAAACAACAAAACTTAGAGATATTTAAAAAAGCTAAAAAAGAAATATGGACATGGGAAAGAAATAGAGATTTGATATGGTGCAATATTTATGCAAAGGAGAAAGCTAAGTTAACTAATATAGAGAAGGCAGTCTCAAAAGTATTCGAAGAGAAATTCAGGCAAAGGCATCCAGTTATGGAAAATTTCACAATAAAAAGATTAATAACACAAAAACATAATGTAGAAAAGACAATTAGTAAAGTAAAGGTTAAAGAAATAAAAGCTGAAGTTATGGAGTGCCTGCAAAGTGAAGGATTTAATGTAGAAGGTCTAAGACAGACTACATCCCAGCATAATGGAGTGAGTCCCCAGAATAAGGAAACACAAGAAGATCAGGAGACATGTGAAGAAGAAATATGGACAGGGGAAAGGAAAAGAGATTTAATATGGTGTAATATTTATGCAAAGGAGAAAGCAAAACTAACTAATACAAAAAGAGCAGCACCAAAGATATTCGAAGAAAAATATAGGCAAAGGAATCTGGATATGGAAAACTTTACAATATAAAAAATAAGAAGACACAGAGGAAAAGTAGAAAAATAGATTAGTAATGGAGAAGTCAAAGAAACAGATATTGAAGTAATGGAACAGCTGCAAAGAGAAAGATTCAGTGTAGAAAATCAAATGCAGAAAGCACCACAACATGATAGAGCAATAGATATCCAAATTAAGGGGAAACCAGTGGAACAGGTAGTAACTGGTCAGGTGCCATATCAAGATATTTTGGAGCTTTCCACAAGAAACCAGTATAAACGTTCATTTGAAGCTAGACAGCAAGGAAAGAAACAGGAAACTGTGGAAACGGATGCAGTTAATGTTGAGGAGTGATAGGCCAGTGAGTTCCCATATGACAGAACAACAGAAAACACAGGATGAAATTGAAGAGAATGTGCCACAGGAAGATGCTATAGAACTTTCTATAGAATTCCCACAGGAAATGGAAAACAAGGGATGTGCCCTCAGTATGGAAGGAAAGGAGTTAAGAGAAGAGTTGCTTGATTTAATAGACAAAGATAGATATATCAAGATCAATGAGAGAAATAGACTGCAGAAGGTTAATAAAACCCCAAAAGTCAGAAGCTTGATAAAACAAATGAACACAGTAATTACCACTGTCCATAGAGACCCATGCGATATAACAGAAGTAAACAGAATATATTACTGTGCTGGTAAATTAATAACTGATAAAGTTCTACCACAGGAACATAGGGTAGCGAGGGAAAAGAGGGGGCAACAGCGAATACCATCATGGAAATATCGAATAGAGAAAACTATAAAGCAGCTAAGACAAGAAGTATCGTTGTTAGAAGATTATAGAAGAGGGAACAGATCAATGAAAATATTAAGAAAGATAGATGTGATAAAAGCAATGCGTGGTATTAGAATAGACCAGGATCTATTATGCACTATTGGAGATAACAAACTAAAAATGACAAAGCAGGTGGAAAGACTTAGAAGATAAGAAGATAAATATAAGGGAAAAACACAAAATAAACAAAATATTGATGACCCAAAAAAGTTTTATAGAGAACTGGGAAATAAAGTAAAAGGAATGGATAGACTGCCAAAAAAGAGGAAGTAGATACATTTTGGAGAAGTATCTATGAAGATCCTGTGGAACATAACAAAGATGCTAAATGGATAGAAGAAGTAAAAGAGAGAATAAAAAGTTTAAAGGTACAGGATATGAAATGGGATGAAATAACAACTAGAGAGATTGAATTAAAGTTGAGAAAAGCCTCTAACTGGAAAACCCCAGGCCCTTATGCATTACCTAACTTTTGGCTTAAAGTATTAACTTCTTTGCACAATGATTTAGCCATGAGTAAGAACTATTTATATATGCTCCCCGAACACACACAGCACTGGTTAACAACAGGAAAAACAATGCTCTTCCTTAAGAGTGAACCTGCAAGCTACCCTAAAAATTATAGATCAATAACTTGTCTTCCGACAACATACAAACTATACACGGGAATTGATGCTGACAGAGTTTATAGTCACTTAGAAGAAAACACAGTTATGGCAGTAGAACAAAAGGGCAATAAAAGAAAGTTATATGGAACAAAGGACCATTTGTTGGTAAACAAAGTTATAGTGGAGAATTGTAAGAAGGGGAAGAACCTAAGTATGGCATGGATTGACTACAAAAAAGCATTTGATAGTATCCCACATTCATGGATAAAAGAGTGCTTAAAAATTTATAAGATACACCCTACACTGATTGATTACATTACAGTAACCATGAAACAGTGGCAGACCACTTTGCAATTAAGCCATGATAAAGGACAGATTATTATCCCAGGGATAAAAATTCAAAGGGGGATATTCCAGGGCGACTCTCTGTCACCCTTCTTATTCTGACTTGCCATTAACCCATTAAGCTGCTTACTTAACAGCCTAGGCCATGGCTATAATTTGGCTTCTAGAAAACAACAAAGTCTAATGACTTCTCATCTTCTCTTTGTTGATGATTTAAAATTGTATAGCTCATCAGATGAGGAACTGAAAGCATAGCTGCAGGTTGTAAAAACTTTTTCAGATGATATCGGAATGTCATTTGGTCTTGATAAATGTGTAAAAGCAACCTTTAAAAAAGGAAAATTGCAGCACCAGGAAAACATCAGTTTGGGACAAGAATGTGATATAAAAGAACTTGAGCAAGAGGGGTGTATAAATACTTGGGAATTGATGAAGGATCAGCAATAAAACATGAACAAATGTGAATAAGGCTTAGTAAGGAGTACTTTAGAAGACATAAATTAATCCTGAAAACAGCACTGACACATAGGAACAAGATCCAAGCTATAAATCAGTTTGCTCTTCCTGTCCTAGCTTATAGTTTTGGAGTGATTGACTGGCCCCAAAAAGTGTTGGATAGATTGGATATCAAAACAAGAAGGATGCTTCATTCTCAACAAATGATTTATAAAAAACAGTGTATACCAAGATTATATATCCCCCGTTCTGAAGGAGGGATGGGCCTCCTTGAAATTGATTACATGTATAGATCTGCAATCGTGGGACTCCACACATATCTATTGACCTCACAAGATCCAAATGTGGTGAAAGTTTTGAAACATGAGGCGAATAAATCTAAGATGACATCTCTGCTTAATTTAGAAGAAGCATATCGAAAGTAGGAATAGAAATCAAACCAGAAGTGGATAAAAAACAGGCAGCAACTGAATGTGCTAAAAAAGAAAAGAAAGAATATAAGGTGAAGGATCAGATGAGAAGGAAAGAAATGTGGAAAAAACATAAATATAGTTGCAGGTATAAAACACTTCTAGAAGAGCCTCATGTTGATCAAGAACAAACGCAGGAATGGTTAAGGGGAGGTGAATTTACATCAAGAAATGAAAGGTTAATATTGGCAGCCCAAGATATTGGGCTGCGTACACACTGGTTTACTAAGTCCATTGAAACTGTGGGAGAAACAGATGTATGTAGGTTTTGTGGAACCAAGTTGGAAACGGTTACACACCTTATTGCTGGTTGCGATGCTCTAATGGCAGAGGGACTGTATACTGAAAGGCATAATAATGTGGCGAGATTGTTACACTGGAGATTGTGCAAACATTATGGTATTGAAGTGGCTGAAAAACATTGAAAACATGAGCCACAGAAAATCATAGAAAATGATGAAGTTTACATCACACGGGACAGTCCAAAAGATAGATGCTAGAAAACTGGATGTAGTGATCCAAGAAAAGAAGACAAAAGTAGCATTGATCATTGAAATTGCCACACCTAGTGACTATAGTGTCTTGTGTACAGAGAGACACAAAGTCATAAAATACCTTGATCTGCAGGCAGAAACAAAAGCCATGTGGAAGAAAGATACCCAGACAGTTCCAATAGTAGTAGGAGCAACTGGTCTTATAAAAAATAATTTATAATCATATTTAGATATGTTACCAATTCATGTAACACCATATGAATTGCAGAAGGAGTCATTGCTGGGCACATTGCAGGTACTGCGAAGAGCACTTTTGGCTAACATCACACAGTGAAATAATACTAATTTCATGAACTTTAATCGTACTCTGACTTAGGAATGGGGTCCATTCCCATCATGGTATTAGAAACCCAAAAGACATGGAGAAATCAAAAAAAAGGCAGATTTCTTGATAAGCCCATCTGTTATTCAGAAAGGACTAAAGTTTTACAATCTAAAAGCTTTTTTGGGGGATACTGCATTCTACTGAGACAATTGATTGTATCAGACCATGATTCATTATTTTAAGTGGGATGGAGGTAATCACATGGACTTCATGAAGAAAGGCCGAATTTAGGTCCCAGAGGCAGCTTTTCTGTATGTGTTTCGCATAAGAAATGGATAGCTTATGGAATATACTTTTCTTCTGTTTATAAGATACCATGAATGTAATTTCACTATTCTTGAAATTTAGACCCTGACAAAGGAATATCCCCAAAAATAATGATATTCAGATAGAGGATGTAACACAGAAAGTACAAAACTGGTAAAAGCACAAACCAACTAGTAAAATGAAAAAAAGAAGGCAGGAGCTGAAAACTCTACTTTATTCACAAACATTAAATGATTTTGCCCAGGGTATATTGGACTTCATCAGAATAACACTGTTCCCAGGAGCTCACAGTTTTATACTCATAAAATAACCACATGATCATAAAAAAATTAACCAACTGACATTTTAAAGAAACGGCATATACCAAGACAAAGATAAAATTACAGGAGTCAATGAAATCCCATTTAAAACCAAGCTCTTTTCTTAACTCAAGTTTTAAAACAGGGATTGTCATATTTTTCAAATAGCAAAAATAATTTTAATTTCAACATGCTACTAATAGAAACCATATAATTTAGTCCTGGAACTGCAATAGTGTTGCATTTCAACTGCCATCTAAATTCCCTGTTTTCAAGGAAGTCATATGATGGTCCATCTCTCTATCTTAAATCAATGTGATCAATAACAATACATTTGAAAGAATGAGAAGGATGGGTTTTGATATGTTTATACAAAGCCCATTTTGTTTTCCCAGTGTAGAAACATTCACAGATTAAACACTTTGCCGTATATATAATACCTTTGCTATCACAATGATACTTGTGACAAAGCCTGATTTCCCTGTAACTTGCCAAAACAATGCTAGCACAAATAGAAAGTGCAAGATATCATGGCCTGATAGATATCCATTGGAAAACATCCAGATATGCAAAGTAAATATCTTGGAGTATGGCTAGACCCTGCACTTACTATCTCAATCCACATCTATCCATAAACAGTGGGCAGAATAAATGCAATATTAAACGCCTGTCATATTGCTTCCAACCTTCTGACCAAGCAAGCCAGATCCCCCACTGGTAGAAAAAACTGTTTTCCCCACCAGTTAATATAGTCTGCCTGTCATAAATGCTGCATCTACACAGAACATAAAAAAGCTACACAATATGCAGAATAAAATATGCCAGTTTATAACAGGGGCAAATAAGACATGGCATTGCTGCCTCTCCATTACAAAAAGCAGATAAATGTACACCAAGCTAAGAATCACATTAATCTTCAGCATTTTCATATTCAGGCTAATAAACTGAGGCAATAGAAAGCTCTTCTGATTCCTGTCTTACTGCACACAAAGTCTCTTCAATAGGAAGAACCTTTATCTCTTCCTCTCAATGTCCACATTATTCTGTATGCTGCACAGAAAAACCTTCTCCAACAATTGGCCCTAAGATATGGAATTTTCTCTACATCGCCCTTCATTAGCTTTCCATGCTATCTGCCTTCACAGACAGCTAAGGTTATTGTTCAAGCAAAGCGGTACATGTACCTGAAAAGTGCTATTTCATAATTTATTAATCATCAAGGTATTGTTGCTGAACTTTGCAGGTTCACACTTAGTGGTGGTCATAATCAGTGTCTTATTTGTTTTCAAACATAATAGTACTAACAATACAATATAATTTATTTTAAGCAAAGATAAATATATCTAATACTATTTCCACATGGGAACCACCAGTCCAGCATGCTCATGGAAGCTTACAAATGATCATATTTGTCAAGTTACAAATTAAGGCAATGGGAAATCCTCACTATTTGTCCAAGTGACACAGACAACAAATGTGAAAAAAAATAAGATGGCATATAAGAAATGTACAAAAATACAACTGGGAAAGGTTGTGTACTTAGAAAAACTGATGAAAGATACGTGTTTTATTTAATAAATTAATAAACTCAAGAAAAGTCAGCAGTTGTATTTTTTTCATGCTTATCAGGCAGTTTGGCAGTGGTGGAGGATCCTATTGCGACAGTCTGGAAGAAAAGGAACATTATACTTTGGGGCATTTCATCCTTAGAACTTGAATGGCCTTTGGGTATCTATTCTGTCACTTTGTTTATGCTACTGACCATGTTCATAGGTTCATAGATTAGTACTAGGCTAACTGCCCTTTTGGGCCATTTGAAGCTTAGCCAGTTTCCCCATATGAGAATAAAACCCTGCACCTTTTGTCTTTAAGGTAAACACCTTAACCATTATGTCATCCTCCCACATGTGTTTTGTGCTGCTGTTAATGGGCATTGTTCTCTTTCAGGAAGGATCAAGAATAATAAATAAATAAAAACAATTTAAAAAACAATGAAATAACAGGAAGAAATTAAATTAAGTTAAACAAATGATACAATTCAGTAATCAGTCTTATCAACATACATTCAATATTCAAACCATTTTGTGTTATTGTGTTACATTTAATAATAAATATATTCTCTTTGTGTAACATGTATTTATTTGCCTTTGATTACTGAGAAAGTCCAATTGGGCAAAGACCCTTTCCAGATGAGGCCCAGTCATGAAAGCATCACATTACATACTCCACATCACATTCATCAAAAGAACATTCGGTATTATTTTTAGTATATGTACATCTGTATGCATACGTGCATACATATATGTATTTGCATTTATAAATATAGTCATACTATAATTTTAACACATAGACAGCAAATGAGGCATATGCATGTTTTATCCAAACAGTGAATGAATGTGTAAGAATTTTTTATGTATATTTGCTCGATCTGACTGCATGACATGAACACTTGGTAATGGTGTCAGTGCATGGGCAGGACTGTTTTATCAATGCGTTTGGCTTCACTGAGATTTTAAATTATAGACAGGATACAATTTAGAATAAGAAGGGGCTTAATAATAGGTTGTTAAAACTGTAGGATTATTTTGTTGGAATGCACATCTTCAATGAGAGTTTAAATTGTAGAGATGGGATATTTTGAATATCTGTTATGATTGAGTTTCACAGTTTAGAAAAGTATACAGAGTATTTACATTCATTGATTGTTAGAGTTTTGTGTGAGAACTGGTTGTCGGATAGTGAGCATAATTATCCATGGAGTGTGTGTCAATTTAATAACTTTCTCATTGCAGGGTATAGAGGATGTTGAAGGCAGTCATAATGTGACCATCAGCTACTAGATTAGATAGCATCAGTCAGTTAAGTGACTAAAGTGGTAGATGGTAATGAGTTTAATTAGTATGATTACATGCGAGTTTTCCATGTTATTATAAGACTGCTCCACTTTGGCTAGCTGAAAAGACTGTTTGTTAATAAAAATTGATAAGACATATGGGAGACTAGGGAGTAGATAGGTCTGAGTTATAGTCTTATGTGCATATTCTGTTAAAAAAGGTTGGACTTTATTAAGACCTCCTAGCTTGCAGTTGCTTTTTTGAACCACAATATTCAATAATATTGGACCATATGGCACATCTCTTGTTGTTTGCTGAGGAGTTAACAACTCATCATTCTAATGTACATGCAGTGTTCGCTGGCTGAGATAACTTTTAAACCAATTGTTTCTTTGTGAGGACCATTTCCTTTAGTCTAAATAATAGTTGGGGGATGTGAAGCTGTATCAGATGATTTGGATGGGTCTAAAAATGGGATGTAACCATTTCTCATTGATTTTGCCATTCATGAATATAGTTTTTATGAATGTTAGCAATGCTGTGGTCTGGCCTAAATCCATGCTGTGTTAAGGAAAGTTCATAGGATGGTACTAGGCTATCGACCCTAGGGCCTATACAAGCCTAGCGATAACAATTCCCTGGTTATTTCTTCCCACAATATTTACTTCCCTGGACCCCTGTCTAGTAGGGCGATTGACATGATCCCCGGGGTGAATTTCCTATCTCCCATCCAATCATCAAGATTCCTTTTGAAGAGGGCCAAGGAGGCACTCTGCTTGACATGTTTGGGCAGTCTATTCCAGAGTATGGGGAGTCTCTGGGTCAGGAACCTATCCCTCCAGCATGTTTTGTTCATTGTGATGACAAGGTTTAGATCCCTGGAGTGTGTGGCTCTGAGGGATTGGAATTTCTTTAAGTGGAGCATGTCCAACAGCTCAGGGTTTGACATGGCCTTGTATGTTAAACAGAGATCGCCTCTGAGTAGACGATATAGCACAGAGCATAGATGGAGGTTTTTTAGATAGTCAGCGTAGGGCATCTGCTTTAGGCCTGTGATTCTTTTAGTGAGGTATGTCTGCGGCCTTTCTAGTTGTTGCAGATGTCTTGTGAGGTACATACCAAATGGGGCGTTGTATTCTATAATGGGTCTAATGAGGGATGAGTACAGTGGGACAATGACCTCCTTTTTTCTGGATGACAAGCCCTTAGTGATGAGGTGTGCCACATAGAAGGATTTCCTGACTGTTGTGACAATGTGGTTATCGAAGGTGAGACAACTGTCCACCTGTGTCCCTAAATCTCTCATCACACTTTCGGTGTTTAGTGTACTGCCATCTATGTGATAATTCATGGGTACATGGTTTTTCCCAAAGGGGATAACTATACATTTCTTGGCATTAAGCTTGAGCCCATGGCTCTGGCACCAAGCATCTGTTTCTGTAAGGCCCTTTTGTAGAATATCTACATCATTTGGGGATTCAATAATGGCCCCCAGTTTGCAGTCATTTGCAAACTTTGTTAGCCAGAATCCCTTAGTGTTGGCCTGTACTTCAGAGAAATAGATGTCAAACAAGAGTGGTCCCAGGACTGAACCCTGAGGTACTCCACTTGTCACTTGTCTGGAGCTGGATTTGGAGTTGACTACTTTTACAGTCTGGGTTCTGTCAGTAAGCCAGTTGGCAACCCATTGAGTGACGTAGGGATTTATACTACATCCGATACCCTGAAGTAGGAAGAAAAATTCGGTTTTATTTGTATTGACGTAGGGATTTATGTCCAGCTTAGTAAGTTTATCTATGATTCCAGAGTGGGGGATGGGGTTGAAGGCCTTGGCAAGGTCCAGCTAGGCTGTGTGGACCACCTTACCCTCGTCCACAGCTCTGGAGACTGATTCGAAGAAGTCAATCAGGTTAAGGAGACAAGATCAGCCCTTCACGAACCCAAACTGGGTGTGGTCCAGTGTTTGAAAGTTGCCAATGTCTTTGTTTATAAGTTCCATGATAATGCGTTCCATGTCCTTGCAGACCAGGCTAATCAGACTGATAGGACGGTAGTTCCCGGGATCCAAGGTGGATCCCCCTTGTGGAGTGGGATAACTGTAGCTGTGCGCCACTCAGTGGGTGTTAGGTAGTTGATCAACTATAGTTGAACACATTTTCAAGTATTTTAGATGGAAAAGACATGATGGCTATAGGTCTCTAGTTTGCCAGTTTAAAAGATTTGCCACATTTGTGTAAGGGAATAACGTGATTGTTTTCAGTGTCTGGGAACTATAGCTTCTTGGAGGGAGTGATTTATAAGTATATATAGTGGGTATACACTGGTGTCTGATGCTATTTTTAGATATTATACTGCGGTGGTGGTGCTGCAGTAGCATTGTCGACTCACAGCAAGACGTTGTCCATTCGATTCTCAGCTTAAGCATCTTCTGTGGGGAGACAGGCGTGAAGGGGCGTACCTTCGTTGAAGATTGTGCATCAGGGCTGGTAACTCGGCACATAAAAATCTTCTACCAATCATTAGCGGACCAGAGTTCCGCTGTGGCGACCCCTGACCGGGATAAGCTGAAAGACACAAACAAATTCTGGTAGCTTATCCATTGAAAGAGAGGTAGTTTAAGTTTCTTTCAACATGATAGCAGTAACTATAGTATGTAAGAAATTAATAGTGACAGTGTCCTTGTCACTTCATATACTCATAAGTAATTGCTAGGTTATCAGTCTGCAGACTATTATAAGCCTAGCTAATAACCAGAAGTCAGAATCAATACCTGTATCCAGTATCTGTGAGGTAAAGACCTTAACCAGTATGCAAACCCCACCCCAGTGTGTTAGGTGTAGGTTTATTAAGGGAGTTAGCAACATTTATACAATATGAATTTAAAATGCGTTTCTCATTTTGCCTCATCTGTGAAAGGGTGGGGTTGTAATAGCTATTTTACTGTATGCAAAAGAAGGAGAAACATTTTTAAGACACATACTTTCATTTATTTGCATATCCTGTGAGTTTAGAGGCAAAATGACAAGCCATGATTTCTCCACCAAAGCATGACTGATACCTCTGAATACTTCCTGTAGTCTTGCTTTTAACTTTCTTTTAGTTTGGCTAATATAAAGGAGACAAAGGCACAGCAGGCAGCATAAACTGCTACGTTAGAGTTTTAGGTATAATAACCAGAGGGAGTGAACTGCCAGCCCTTGGTCTTAATTAAACAGGAGACAACATAAAGGTGCAAGCAACAAATGCCACAGGGGAATGTCCTGTGCAGAAAGGAATCTGATGAGGAAAGGTGGCCTTAGTGTGAGTAAAATGACTACTAGTAAGCACATCATTAAGATTTATACACTATAATAAACTATGCCCCAAACATTTATTAACCTTTATACCTGCAAACAGGATAGGCTAACATTTTTTGACTGAGCCAGATCACAACTGTTGAAATAATATTATACTGGATAACAAAAGAAACAAATGTCTATTTGTACTAGTATTACAGTCGAATCCATTTTTATAACCTAGTTCTGAACATCCTGGGGGTACAGAGATTATCTGATCTTTCTTAGAAGACTACTCACAGATCAGCAGGGTTTTAAACATTGTAATCTCTCTTAACAAAAATAGAAACAATCTTTGTTGCTCCATTAAAAAAATCTCATCTGTTAGTGCTAAGCTTTTACTTCAGACAAGTTCATTATACGCAAAAGATTTAATTATTTGTGGGAATGATGATTATTATGGTAACATTAGTCCTCAGTGGCAGTGTAGTTATGATACAACCTAAAGCTTACCTTCTTGCCAACAGATGAAGAAAGACTAAAAATCCAAAAGTGTAATGTAAAACTGATGTCCACATGATTAAAAGAAGAATATATATATATATATATATATATATATATATATATATATATATATATATATATATATTCTCAAATAATTTATGCAGAAACAAAGGGACTGCTTAGGTACTTCTTTTATGAATGAAAATAAGGTTGTCAGTATATTGATAATACATTAATTACATAATGGTTAAAAAGTACTTTGATATGTTCTTCAATAATGAGTTCATTCACTAAGCTGGCATATGTTGGGGCAAAGGAGGTGCCCATTACAGCACCCTTAATTTGCCAAAAGATTTCCTTATCATAAACAAAAACATATTCTTCAGTGATTTGGGGACGTATATAGACAGTAACCTGGCTTTTTATCAACATGTATCCAAGGTAATAAGGAACTCATTCTATGCTGCCTAACTTATACGTAAAGGTATGGCATCTACATCCAAGGTAGCTCCACTATATAAAGCCCTTAACAGACTCATTATTGAATACAACTCCCCTTCAGTATATACACGTCCAGACACATGCAGCAACTGGAAAGTCCACAGAAGTTTCTCACAAAAAGAATACAGGACATAAACAGCCCATTATAGACCATCTTAAAGTTCTATCCCTATACTCTCCTACAGACTATTGAGGGGCGATCTATGCCTAGCATACAAGGCATTCGTGGATCTTGCTCTGATGGACCTTTTGCATATCTGAAAAATAAATAGCAACATAACTATTTAATCCAGAGACTAAAACCTTGCCTGCAACATAAATTGAAAATGTTGGGTGGACAGGTATGTGACTTATTGAATACTCCTTCATTAGAGCAGGCTCCCCATCCTTGTGAGGCAGAGTTCATCCCTTACCCTATTCAAGCATGACCTGGACCAACAGATGAAAAATTGGAAATTCACCCCTGGATAGCAAGACTACATTGAGAAGCATGGCTAGGCTTAAAAAGGCCATCATGGTCATTAGCCTAGCATGGACCTATGAACAAACAGAACAAAGTTAATTCTATGATAAAAATGGAAAGATGAGAATTCCCCCGAAATTCTGAAAAGAGCTTCTCTACCATGTACATGTTATATGTTTGCATAAAGGCTAACAAAATACAGATTAAACCAAAACATATTCTCTTGCCGAGTAACTTTCAAAATACACTACAAGAAATGAAATGAAATGAATTGCCTTTGAAAGAAATAACCATCAAAATTAGCTTCAGAAGTCGGGACCCACAGCTGACAAATGTAGACCTGTTTGAGTAAACAGTAAAAGTCAGTCGGATAGTCGTCTTGACAAACCTATGTTCTCCTCATTAAAATATCTTACCCTAACACATTTGGAAGGCAATTCAGAATAAGCCATCTGAGACTCCTCATATGTATTCATATCTTACAACTGATAAGGTTTACTATCATTCAAATGATGATAACACATTTCTAGAAACTGATATATATTCATGAGAACTACATTTTTGGTGTTATCTTCTTGTTTAATTAAGGAGTCATCCTTTAATGAGTTAAGTGCTTGCCATTGATGTTTACTTAAAATTATAAATAATTTTACTAGTGTTAGAGGCAAAATACAGTTACTCATTTGCAAAATTTGAAATCTGTGAGAAACACTTAATAGTTATCATCATCAAGCCCCTTGCTTCTATTTTTACATGAGGTTGGGGTGGCACATCAACACTCGTCAAAACACTTAATAGTCTCACTTCAAAATAAAAGTATAAAGGCTCTTGCTGTCTTAACAGCACTTGTTTTCAAAGAACAATAAGTAATACTTAAAATGTACTTTTGCAGTTACACATCATTTGAAAATGAGCAAAATGAGTTATAACAGTGCTATTATTAGAGCTCGGACTACTTAATCTTGAAATACTGACACAAGAATATTTGCCCCTTTTAGGATCCTGGAAAACTACATTTGATATATCCTATGAAAAAGCTTAAAAATGTATTTATATAATAAATATAAAACATTAGTAGAACATTTATCCCAGTTTTAAAACATCTACCTGGTCTTCAGTTAAAGGAATGTCAGAAATATTTATCTCATTATTACACAAACCAGTAGAATCCAATTCAGCGGTCTACTGAAGTTCAGAAGTTAAACTATTCACCATGGTATTCTAGTCATCAAATCTGACATTTTAAAAGGCTTTCTAGCATCTGTATCTTTTGTTGTTGAGTGACTGCACACTGCTTCAAGCTTCATAGTCAATTTGTTGCTTTCTCCTTCTGCTGCATGGACAACAAAAATCATTGCTACCTCCATCGCCTTGATTAAAGTGACCAAAATGCTTCCCTGAATGTTCCCTGGTGTCACTCACTCCACTTAAAGATTTTTCATGCCTAGAGTTTGTATATACTGGACTAAATGCTACTGAATTGAATTAGTAGAGTCCTGGCACGGACTGAATGTCATTGAATGCTCTCTAAAGAACATCTCAAGGCACTCAGTCTTTGTTTGGGTAAACAGTGTTGACAATGATTTATACAGCTACATGGCTGCTTACATGAGAAATAGTTACTGTCTGTGAGTGTTAGAAGCTGTAGTGAGGAGCTAGTCTGGCTCTTTGTGCTCAGGTGTTTGACCTAGATTAGCAAAGAGCTAGATTGCAGACACACAATAACAATTTGCTTAGCCTGAAGACCTTTTTTGACCATCAATGAACTGTAGGAAGGAGCTTCATTACAGCGATATTTCCTTACTAGGAGGAGGTCTACCTAACTTGCATGTTGATCACTCTTGCATGTAATCTCATCATTATACATCTTAGTAAACTATGCGTTGGCCACTATTAAGCTGTTTACCAGACAGACATCTATAATGACCTTTCCATTATTTCTGTTGCCCCAACCATGTGGACCCATGCAGTCCTCATATCCTGCTCTATTTGTTTTGACATGAGCACTTGGGTTTCCATTATCAAGACAATCTCATTTTGTCCCATTTTTTGAGGAGGTCCTGTACCCCACTGTTTGAATGACCCCTTTTTCTTGCTGTTGCAGCCCTGGTGTGGATATAGGCTGAGTTCATGAAAGCTACTCTATCTTTAAATCATGAGTCTATCAATGATTCTGATGAAATCTCACATTGTCTTCAGAAGACCCTCTTTCTCTCATGACAATTCTGACACCATTTCTAGTCTGTCCTACCACTGAATAGTAAACTCTAGGTTCCAGGCCAAGAGATTTTGTTGTACTACCCTTCCATCTTGTTTTCTAAATGCAGAGAATATCTGGTCTCCTCTCTGCAATTTTTTCATCCATTTCTAAGCTATGTTGTATTAGAGAACCTATGTTTGGTGTAGCAATTTTTATTTCATTTTCAGCAGGTTGGTTTTACAACCAGCTTTCACTCAACAGAGCTATCCTAGTTAACCCAGTCTGGGCAATTGAGCACCAGCTAGCCATTTGCTGACTGACCCAGGCCTGCTGAGCTTTATGGTGAACACAACAGGAGTGTGTAGACCATTTTACCAGTAGCATAGGTCTCTGGTATAGGTCTGACTAATCCCCATCTTCAACCCATTTAGCATCAGTAATTACTCACATAGTGGTCTTGAGGAACAGAGATGCTTTAGGGCTTTTGAAGCATTGATACAAGCCTACATCTCTGACATTTATGGTCTTCTATCTGTCTACAGGATCTCACAGAGTTTGCAGTTTAACCCCTTTTTAATCCAATCTGCACACCGGATATGAAACATCTGTAGTGACTGACTGAAGGGACAGGAGTGTGGAAAGAGAGTGGAAGACTTGGAATATTGGCTATCTGGTCAAACCATCTTCCAATCTTCCTCTTTATAAACACCAGACCTGGAAGTCAAAGGGGGTAAATGCTGAATCCAAACTTATGTGAAGTATCATTGTATTTGTCTTATGTGAAGTCCAGCAAAGGGCAGTGTAATAATTATTGATGTCCTGTACCCTGTAAACCTGAGAAACTCCCTTGCAGATGTAACATTTCTAGTTTGTCCAGAGGCAGAAAGGATCTTTCCAAGGCTGAGGCCAGCAAACATCCTAAGAAAATCATTGTATGAGATTGGATGAGAACAGACTTCTGCTAATTGATTTGAAAACCCAAATTGAGTAGAATTTCCCGAACAGTTCCTAGAAATTCTTGAGAGCTGGAAAAAGAGTCTGCAAAGATGCAATAATCATTCAAGTGAGGAAAATATGAATGTTCTGAAGTCTGCAAAAAAGCAATGATTGGATCTAGGGATTTTATCAATACCCTTGGTGTACTGGAAAGTCCAAAGGGCAGGACAAAGAACTAATAATGTAAGTTAGACAAAGCAAATATTAATAAATGCCTGTCATGGGAATGTGGTTATAGGCATCCTTTAGATTCAGCTTTATCATGAAAGCTAGATGTGGAGTCAGAGAGAGAAGATTTTGAGGTGATAACATCTTAAATTTCAGATGGAAGGCCAAAGAGTAATCTGATTTCTTGTGCAAGAAGGAATTCAATGAAAAGGGGGGAAGGAACTCCCACTGCAAAGAATACCACTTTGGATTATATTCAGAACCCAAAGTCTGAGACTATCTGCTGCTAAAAGTGAAAATGAAATCTCCTGTATGTGGAAAGGTTGCCAGAGTGGGAGGGAAGGAGAACTTAAACATAGGGGCAGTCATGTTGACTGAGAGGACTGTTCTTGAATTTTGGAGGCTTTTCTGTTCCACTGTTTTTTTTTTTTTTTGAAACCCTGCTTACTGGCTTCTTGCTCTTTAAAGTGTGTATTGGCAAAAGAAGCTGAAGGTAAAACTGTTAATTGGTCTGTTAATAAAAGGAGGGTTAAAAAATCTGAGTCAATCTGCAAATCAGTTTTCCACTTTTACCACACTTATTAAGCAGCTCAGCTGCCCAAGGGCCAAACAGCGTCTCTTTATCTAAGGAAGGATTTACATTCTCAGATGTAACATCCTCAGGAAGATTATGAGAGTAGAACAAAGCCAATCTTCCCAAAACTGATCCAGATTTAGCAGCTTAGGAAGAAGTGTTAGCACAAACACATAAATAATTTAAAGCATGCTTTGTCACCTAAGATACAGCTATCAGAGAAGAATTTAATAAATTCTTTACCTCCAGAGAGTGAAAGTTAACCATTAACTTTTTGGCAGTTCACAATCCTGACAGTTTACATTCAAGTGAAATACATTTTCCTCAACTTATCCATTGCTTTCCCATCTTTGTCAGAAGGAATAGTGTTAATACTGGTAACACGATTAGCAACAGTGGATTTTGAAAGATAAATGACTGATGGATCTACTTTAGAATTTGAAAATGTGTACTCACATGTTTGGGGCATCTTACTTAACCTGTCAAACCTCTTAAGAACAGAAAGTTGACCACCAGGAAGTCTTGATGCAGTAAGAAAAACATTCTCTAAAGCAGACAACACAGGGAGATAGTTGCAACTTTAGACATCTGTAGCTGTAACAAGTCATAATACATTTTCTATGCCATAGGAATGTCATTTTTGTCTGTCTTAAACACCTCTTTTTATATCAGATGAAATGTCTGTGAAAGAAATTTCTTCAGCAGGAAATCTGAAGTAACACTGTTCTCAGAATCAGAAATCTCACACTGAGGTAAAACAGGTCTATATTATATGTTCGAAGTTTGGAAACTTCGAACGTTAAATAAATTAATTTAAATTTTCAAAGTTTCAAACATTAAACATATAATAAAAAAAACAAATGGAACTTACCTAAGTAGTGTAGAAAGGGAGGCAAGCCCCCCACACCCCCACTCTTTAAATATACCAACTCCAAGACCGCACTATAGTGCGGTAAAGGGAAAAGCCATTAGTTTTGGGTTTGGGTTTTTTTTTTAACATATGTTCAAAGTTTTATATCTTCAAACATTTAAATTCGATATTTTAATGTTTGAAGTTTTAAAACTTCGAACATATGATATAGACCAGGTAAAACTCCTAAAGTGCAGACCTCCGGTAGTACTGACTGCTCTTCTGACTAAACATTTCTGTCAGAATCAGACACTATTTGCAAAGACAGACAAAAAATGCATGATGTTTTATCATTGGTACATACTGTAGAAAGTATAAAAGGAAGAGGAGTCAGAAGTAATCCTTAGCCTACACTTAGGTTTTCTAATTACAAGTAGTACACAAGCCAGCATTTGACATTGATAAATGCTTGTTTGGTAATTTTGTTTGGCTGTTGGCTAATAAACTGCATAGAACTCTAGATGGTGGCAGTTTTATTTATCTTATGTTGCAAGTTCAGCTGAATTGGTCTTTTATCTCAGTATGATAGTATAAAATAATCACAAAAAGAAGATAATCTTATCAAGCTGAGTACTTCAAGATTCCTTATTCAATGCATTATAAATGAGCAAGCGATAATGCGTTACAGCATGGGTGTTATATGGGAAAATATGGACCACCCAGCAGTGTTGTGAGATCTGACAGCCTCTCTAACGCTGGAAGGTCCAGTATTTCCACTATAATGCCCACCCTGGAGGCCATTATTGTGTGTAGAATATGGGGTATCTTTAAAATTGATTTGGCGTTGTCTTATTATTGGTATATACATTTTTATATTTTTAATGTAAAATAGTTCCTCTGCCTAATGTTTAATAGATGCTGTAGGATATGTAATTACTGCTGGAGGATGTATTTTACATCCAAAATCTACATGTATACATTATGCAAGTATTTGTCTACACACACACACACACACACACACACACACACACACACACACACACACACACACACACACACAGTGAGTTTTATATATATATATATATATATATATATATATATATATATATATATATATATATGAATCACACTCGTTTCTGATTTTTTTTTTGCCTGAAAGCAGCTCTTTTTGCAAGATTGCAGTACAACAGTTTCTGGGGATTTGCCCTTTACTTGTTGTAGTGCCGTCTTGGAGTTGGTATATAAAATTAGCAGGGGATGTGGGAGGGGGTGCTGGGTGTGGAGATTTCCACCCTGCAAAAAAACACTGTTTTTGCTTTTTTTTAATTTTCACTGTTTTGAGTAGTATTCAGTCTTTTAGATTCATCTTTTTTAAACACCCTTTTGAACATTTGCTATTTCTCTCTCGCTCTCTCACACACACACATACACACACACACACACACACACACACACACACACACATACACACACACACACACACACACACGCACACACACCCATTACATGCACACAGATGCAGAAACTCAGATGTATATTGACACACACACACACACACACACACACACACACACACACACACACACACACACACACACACACCCACTCCATGCACACAGATGCAGAAACTCAGATGTATATTCACACACACACACACACACACACACACACACACACACACACACACACACACACACACACACACACACACACACACACACACACATTCACTCACACACAAAATTGCATTTTGTTTTATTTTCCCTTGCTTGTTAGATACAGATTTGTAAACCACAGCTAGCGACGGGAAAATAAATTGCTAAGTACTTGTAACTGTGTTGTAGTTACTTTTACTAACAGAGTTTTCTGCTTTAGTCTTATTGTTATGTACTTACTTTTGTTTTTATACTTGCTAAACTGCTGCATTTAGCAAATATAAACAACATGGCAGCAGTTTCATTTGTTTTTCTTTGATCCTTGTTTTTACAATGATCTAATATGCTGTAGTGAAGCCACAGACTTGAAATCAGCCTCTCCTTGTACATTAGTACCCTGTTAACAGACTATCTGATCTCCAATAGGGTATTGTATGTGCACCACACCAATTTCGTACTGCAATTTAAAACCCAGGTATGGAATCTCAGCAGGTACAATTATATGAATTCTGCATTGGCACCTTACTCTGTATTATATGTTGGCCTAAAAGGATTTACTCCTATGTTTGTCTTTATTAACCTGGTAGAGTTTGTTATCTGTAATTGCAAGACATTTGGGTGGTCTTTTAAGTAGAATTTATGGACTTCAAATTCACGATTGAAGGAAATAGCATATATTTCAAGATTGTTACTTTAAATAAAAATCTGTAGTATAAATGAAAAAATATATACATAGCAGTAAATGCATGCAAAGCTAAATTTGTGCCTCCTGTATTAACATACACACACACACACAAACAAATATACATACACATATGGCTCCATATTGAATCACTGATGTAAATTAACATGAATATTCAGTATACTGGCCATAAATCATCAATCAATTGATTAAAAAAAAATAAGTGCATTACACAAATCAAGTGTTTTTGCAAGGGGCAAGTGCCTCTGCATACCCATGCCAGCAAACTATAAATACACTAACTCTGAGATCACATAACAAACAAGAAAAGGACAATTACCCCACTGTCATCAGATGTAAGCAAAACACTGTTAGAACCACTCAGTAACAATATTGCTATTCAGTAACAAAGGTACGAACTCTCTGTTCTCCCTTCACTTTCACAGCTATCCTCTGATGGAATGTGCCATCGATGTAAGTTTTTTGATGTAAAAAACACTGATGGATTGCATTCTAATAAACTGTAGGACTTTCTCTCTCCCCCTCTCTCTCTCTCTGTATATATATATATATATATATATATATATCTGTATATATATGTATATATATATATATATATATATATATATATATATATATATGTGTGTGTGTGCATGCGCACATACTTAAGGTATATGTATAAGGCCAGAGCCTATCCCAGCAAACAATACCTCCAAGGCAGTAACCAACAACCTGGATGGGACGGCAGTCCCTCATAGTGTACACACACTCTGTTCCATACTTATGGATAATGTAGCAACAGAAACACCCTACCAGTATGTCTCTAGATTAGAATGTGAAAAGAAACTAGAGACCCCCCCCCAGCAAAACCCCATGTGAATATGGAGAGAACATTCCTTCTTTGCACAGATAGTGCTCCGTCTGAGAATCAAACCAAGAGTACAAGGGCTTGTAGGTAAGTAATGCATACCATGCAGCCTAGCTTATTTATAGCTACTTTGTCTTCAGCACAAAACTAGATGTAAAAGGACATCATTAGAAGATATTCTGTGTCTTTTTTCTGTATGGATAATGTCAGTTGAACTCTTGATACTGAAATCTGGAGCATATTCAGGAAGGCGAAATGGCTCTGATTGGTGCACAGTTATTAAATATTTACATTTCTCTATTTATAGTTGCAGTTTAGAAGCAGATAGAATTATTTATATTTTCAGCTACTGTAAAGTAATTAAAAAAGCAGTTGCCTCCTCATGTTACTGCATACAGAGGTACAACACATAATATAAATAAGACGCCATATAAAGAATTGTAGATGCAGTTTGGTAAAATGAGTTTGAAACAGTTGATACAATGTTTCTTCTGTAAAATTTGAGTTTTATACTTCAGAGATGCTTAATGGATTTTTTCTGAGTTTGTCATCAGCAAACTAATACTGGTAAAGATTTAATTTTTACTTCAGGAACAGGGCAATATATCTTACATATATGAGCTCAGCACCTATATATATTATAGCTGTCAAATGAAAACTGACCCATATACAAAATTTACATTTACACCGAAAACCACTTATTCACCTAAAATGAATTTGTTGAATTATGTGCTCGATATAAAATACTATATCTTAATTAGAGAACTCCTTTCTCCGAAAACAATGATGTGATCATTTACCCTGTGATTAAATTACATCTTCAGGATATGATTAAATTCAACCTAAAGGATATGATTAAATTCAGCCCAGGAGCTCATGTCATAGTGACAATATTTATGGGCAACATTCTGAATCCGTTTGTCTTCAGAACAGTCATTTACATTTATATATTTGGAAGTGTTGCCCTGGGAAATATGTAATAATTATTTATTATAATGAATATAAACTAAATATTGTTTTGGGTATCATTATGCATTACTGGCCTAAAAACATCCTTTTCTTCATTTTTTAAAAGTACATTAAAAGTCTGCGTTTTTTAATTATCCTGCATACATCTGTATGACTGTAAACCTTTAACAAGAAATCACAATTATGACATTTTAATTCTCCATTAATGTGCACTTGAATGTCAGATGTAATTAGGTAACTGCAACGGACGAAGTCTTTTGGCTACCATTGTTTAGGTGTAATACTTAAACTAAATGCACATTTCCTTAGAAAAGTCACTTGATGCCCTAAATGAAGGAAAAATGAAGGACCCTTCAGTATAGCCCTGCCCATTTGCTAGAAATAAGCTTTCACTGACTGGTAGCACCTATGAAATATTTTTCTTAGAATGTATCCCACTCTTCAGGTAAAGTTTATTCAAATAAGGTAAAATCTAGCAAGATACATATCTCTTTTTACTTTCCTCTTTCTCAGCAGCATATTAATGATTAGGTAGCATCAATTGCCTTTTCCCACTATTGTGGAAGTGCTTTGCAGGATTTAACGTATTTTACATGGTATATGCCTCACCCCTAGATACATTCCCAGTACTATACAAGTAGTCATGCCTGCAGGACACTTAAATAATTAGACATCCTAGGCAATGGAATACTGGAACATTTGTCATACCTGGTATGTTGGTGTTATCTTGGTGCCACAGTTAAAATGCTTGACTTATTCATTACTTTGACCTTGTGATAGTTTGATGAATTTATGCTTCAAAGTCTTGGACAGTTAAATTTGAGGAAAAGTTAAAGTCTACTGATTTGGAAAAATATTGATTAATGGTATAATCTTAGTTAAACTGGAAAATAACTGATAAGCCACTTCTTCTGCATTATCTTTTATATTTAGCTGGACAATTGTTCTGTACTTCTTGATCATGACTACATTAAACATTTTAAACTTTTGCTCCAAACATAGCTTTTGCAATACAATCACTTACTCCTCAGCCCATTGTTTTACTGCACTTATGCCTGTAGTATGTTTTTAGTAATGCTAATCAAAATGCAAAGTACAGTAAGTCAAATTCATTAAAAGTTATGTGTTACTCTTTGATACTAAAAGGTATGATATTGGTGGGTAGAGACCTACCTTAGATTCAAAAATAGTTTTCATGTTATGGTAGCCAATTTTGCGAGATGAGAGCCCATGTACCAGCTGACGCTGATTCAAGCACACACTGAGAAGAATTTCAGAGACATGAGAAATCAATAATGCATACCTTTTGTGTGGAAAGATGCAACTGTCAGGGTTTTTTTTACATTAGCAAAACCTTGGAATTACAGGAGAGAGAAAGGGCAAACAAGTACAGAGTAGCTGCAGCATTAGTCAATGTGTATATGTGAGATGCTGTTCTTGCTGATAGTAGTCATGGTCTTGAGTGTCATTGTCTTCAGCAGCAGTGAGTTATCTAGCCATACCTGACATATCATACCATCCATGACAGAAATAATGGATCACACTATTGTGGATAGAGGCACCATGCAGGAGCTGGTCAGGCTGTGTCACCTTCATCTGCAGGCCTGGGGGATGTGTGGAGCTCCTATCCCTGTGGACGTCAAGGTATGTTTGGCATTGAGAATGTTAGCTATTTGGACTTTTCTGTGTCAAAGAGGAGACACAATGGGTCTATTCCAGACATTTATCTCAAGGACACTGCACCAGCACCTCTGTGCCATTACAACATGTGGGTGAGTATAAGTAGTTTGCATGTAACACTGAAGAATGAGTCAACACCATACTAGCTTTTTATGACATAGCCCATTTCACTGAGATACTGGGGATCAGATACCACATCCACACTACAATAAAGGCACCACACGGGGAGCAGGGACAATGGTATAGCAATTGTTAGGGTTTACTCCATCAACTTCCACGTGATCTGTAATGCACATGGTGTAATATACAATCTGTCTGCAGGCCATTTAAATAGGGCTTGTGACTCCCACATCTGGAACATGAGTGATTAATACCAATTATTTGTGCAGGGCAATTTTCCACTGAGGCATCTTACTGATGATGCAAGATATGTACTGGAGCCATAGCAAATGATGCCGTTATGAAAATCACAGACCATGGCAGAGAATGGTTGCATTAATCCCTGGTCTAGGTCCCTGTCAAACGTGTTTGGCTTGCTTAAGACCTGCTCCCACTGCTTGGATGTCTCTGATGTGGCACTGCTCTAGACCTTGCAACATGCAGTACAATTTATGCAGTACATGCAATGTTACACAACATCCTGATAAGTAAACAGTTGCAGCAGAGCAGAAACATTCAGGAGAATGAAGTACCAGACTCTGCAGCAGAGGCAATAACTGCTGAGGAGCCCATGAAGGATGAAGTGTTTGCTGAGGAGCCTGTGGAGGAGCTGGGTGTAGGGGAGGAGCCCATGAAGGATGAGGTGCCTGCTGAGGAGCCTGTGGAGCAGCTGGCTGCAGGGGAGGAACCTGTGAAAGGGGAGGTGCATGATGAGCATGTGGAGGATCTGTCTGCGGGGGAGGAGCCTTTGAAGGAGGAGATGCCTGATGAGAAGCCTGTGGAAGAGCAGGCTGCAGGGGAGGAACATGTGAAAGAGGAGGTGCATGATGAGCATGTGGAGGATCTGGCTGCGGGGGAGGAGCCTTTGAAGGAGGAGATGCCTGATGAGGAGCCTGTGGAAGAGCTGGCTGCAGGGCAGGAACATGTGAAGGAGGAGGTGCGTGATGATGAGCCTGTGGAGGAGTTGGCTACAAGGACTGACTATGCCAGATGGAGCTGTGCATAGTATGCCATGGCATTACCTAAGAGACAGCATCTTGCTCATAAATATGGGTCATAATAAAGCTGTATATGTAAAAAAAAATGATGCATACAAAACTTCACATAGGCTGCACTATACCATGCAAAGACTGACCACTCTGTACATCTGACAAAAGCTACCTAAATAACACAGCACTGAGGACAGGACACAGTTATAATCATATGCCCAGGTGATGAGGTCTGCAGTGATGAATGTAAACGATGTACAGTTTGTTTAGGGGAATGTGGGTGAGAATTACTGCTCTGTGTGTATGTTCTCAATCATAGGCAGGAGACTAAGGGGAGCTGAGTAGACAGGTGAGTGATGGGGTGGCGTCTCATTTGCTGATTTGCTGTGCTAGTGTGTGGTAGTGGTGGGCACTGCAGATGTTTTGTGTGTGTGAGTGTGTGTGTGTGTGTGTGTGTGTGTGTGTGTGTGTGTGTGTGTGTGTGTGTGTGTGTGTGTGTGTGTGTGTGTGAGTGTGTGTGTGTGTGTATGTTTGTACTGGGACACAGCTCAAGCAGATGATGCAGTACTATGCTGGGCTCTAGTGGACAGATTCTGGGCACTCACTGGAGATGTATGCACAGAGCATGCATATCCAAGGCTCCATCCACAACAGGCTGAGGGGAAGAAATGTTCCAATCATATGAATGGTGGCTCAGGTTATGAATGATTTCCACACAAACTCCCTGTTTATATATATCCACATTACCTTGTTGTGCCTTCAACACTGGATGGTGGTGTGGAGGTGATGGTGCTTCAGGTTCAAGATCCCCTCCCATGGTGGGCATCATCACTGTAGACATACTTATCCAGTTAGGGGAGGTGCATCAGCATGATGTGCTGCCATACAGAGGCTCCTGCTACATGCAAACTCCCTATACCACATGCCCATGATGTTGCTCATCTAGACTATGTACTTCCTCAGGTCTTCATGCAGAGGACATACTTCTACAGCTAGCCCAGTTATGCCTGTGTTGGTATCTGCTCATTCCTGCATCATGGCTTTGCATAAATCCTGGGTAGTGACTATGCACACACTCAGCACAGGAGGTGGACAGTACCCATGATGTGCTCAGCTACTGGCACAATGTCCCCCAATATCATTTTCATGTTCTATGTAATTTAAAGAAACCAAAATGAGGTGTGCCGCTAGTGATAAAACCACTCCCTAGGCAGATGTGTCTGCATGTTCCTGTCCACAGCTGTTATTTATGTATTTTATTTATTTACAGTGTGTTGGCAGGGTCACTAGACCAGTGGCATCTTTTCAGGAGACACCTCTACTGACTAGAGGAAATTTTGCCAGGGAAGTAGCAAACGTCCACTACTCTTTTAAATAAGTGCAGTGGGATCTTTAACATCCACGTGAGTTACCACAGTCTTAAACAGATGGGGCCTCAGTTTAATGTCTTATCCAAAGGATGGCATACACAGGAGTGCAGCACCCCCTTATGCTGCACTGCAGTGTCAGTATTTGAAATAATTATTGTAACTACATGGTATGGGAATACAGCCCACAGCATTCTGCACTGAAGACAAGTGTGGTACCCACTGAGGTAATGCATAGAAGAATTAGATTAAGTGAAAAGGAAAAAGAGAGGAGAGGTAAGAAGACAGAGAGTTTGCATGCAATATGATTAACTGAGCTGAGCTGTGGGAGGTAATTAAAGGATTAAAATTGTATATATTTAGCCTGGTGTTGAGCAAGAGCATAAACATGGCCTCTGCAGATGCTGTTTAAGCTCCAATTTGAAGGCTTTTCATCCTGGGTCTCTGGGTGGGTTGCATAATCACAGGAACTGTATCTATGGAATGGGGTGGGTAAGTCTACCATTAACATCATGACCCCTGACCAAATTGCAATTGGCTGACATCATCAGAGTCAGACAGTTTCCCAACATCAAGCAGGCCTATATCTATAGCGGAGGACCCTGACAACACAGCGCCTGTGAAAACACCAAAAAATTACTGCAACTAAGTAACAACCTTTTACCAATACCTGTGGCCCAGTGAATGTACTACTATTTAGTAGATGAGTATAAGTAAATAATGGGCAACATACCTTGGGCAGGTTGCCATTTGCAAAGGAACACCTGATGCTCCTGTAAAAGAACGACATCATGCTTGTATGTTGCAATACACCTTGTAGTGCAATACTATTGTAGTTAGTAATCCGTGTTCAAACATAACCCACCAGAAGCATCACTGATGGATATGCACTGAGCTCTGTGTAACTCAGCATCAATGTCTATCATTCCACTGATGAAGTTAGAACCATTTAGATCCCCATGCAAAGATACTAGAAACTCCTCCATCTCTGTCAAAGTGGTTTGGTCAATGAATCCCCTCCAGTGGCCTTCTGCTCCTGTGCCAGGTGGAGTGTCCTAGATCATGCAGCACTGATCATGTCATTGTCCCTTCTTTTGGTTTGATCATAATTATGATTTTGGCCACTGACAGCATTGATATCATCTATCACAGCCTGTTAGGCTTGCTCATGGAAGGCCCATTCACATCAGTTATAACACAGCATCTGCCAACCATGCTGATGGAGGGCCTGTAACAGTATTTCATTTTCTGCATGGAAAAATTAGCTTTTCTTGTGTTTATTGCCTTCATGCATGATAACCTGAAAATTCAAAGAAACATGGATGTGAGACGTGTTAATGTCATACACAATATATACCTACACAGCTATACAATCAATGGGGCAGAGTTGGTGAGACCAGTTGCCCTTGCAATATATAAGGGGACTGCTCACATGTACAGCTCTGATCCTTGCAGAGTTGTGATGTATGCAGTTCCAATGGTGCATTATCCTCATGAGGTATGAGTAACTAACTACCTTGGTGGAGGGTACAGGGTTCACACATTGATGTATGTGGACTAGCTTCTGGCATCTGTTGGTGTGCAGGCTACATAATCAAATATTATGGATCCATGAACTGCTTGGAGGACTTCAAAAGTGTTTGCTGGCATGTTGGTGCACCTCCGTAATGTGTAGTTGATGCAGGTTCCCAACAGGTTCTAATTGCCGCTTTCAGTAACACAGCTAGGGTGGGGTGAAAGCGTAACCACCTTGGGTGCAAAGTGCAAAAGGGCACATTGAACAGATGCCTATCTGTCTTGAGTACATTACTGGCATTTAAATGCTGTATTGCATTTGCAGTTTGAAATGAATTTAGGCTCCATGTGTAGCATAAAGTGTAGCAGCTGTTTGCCACAAATGTAGCAAGCAGTGTGCTACAGCTTAAAAGCAACAATATTTTTTCAGAAAATTCAGTCACAGAACTTCAGAAATGCTATTGCAGTTGTTGTTACAAATGTAGCAAGCAGCTGTTACAATTTAAGAGAGAAGAGGTTTTTTTTCTCCAGGATTCAGTGCTGAAGTGCATTAGTGCTAAGCACTAGCAGCTGTTATTATAAATGATAAGACAGGGGACCTTTTCTTTTGCTCCTCAACTTAGAGTTGAAGGGGGTACCAGATCAGGAGGGTGGCATGAGACACCAGAATAACTAGACATTCCTCTGCCACTCTATTAAAATGAGATACAAAAACAGAACTGTATCAAGAACCATGGAGATACACTTTATTAAAACAAAAAGTAAAGTGCAGGCTTTCACAACACAATGCTTCTTCAAGTATTAAAATATTACTTTAAAAGCATTCATTTAAAATCATATTACATTATTAATTAAAAACAAAATTTTAATTTAAAGAAAAATAATTCACTTTATCTCCCTCGTTATTTAAGTTTCATTGCTGGTTTTATGGTAACAGAACAAATTTAATCCAGGAAATGCATATGTCCTAAACATAGTTGTCCATCTGTTTTCAGCATACTTTGTGTTTGTTTTTATATCGGCGACTGTGGCAAGGAATTCAGGCCATAATGGATTACAAGCCCACTTCTTCTCGGTGTGAGGACAACATTGAACTCCTGAACAACCTCAACATATATTTCAACAGGTTTGAAAACGCAAACAACACAAAAGCAATGAAAGCTCCAACAAGCCAGAATGAAGAAGTGCTCAGGCTAAATCCAACTGATGTTCATAGAACCCTGAGGAGGATATGTCCGAGAAAAGCATCTGGTCCTGATAACATTCTGGGAAGGGTCTTAAGAGACTGTGCTGGGCAATTGACAAATGTACTCATAGACATATTCAGTACCTTGTTGAAACAGGCCATTGTTCCCAGGTGCTTCAAGAACACTACCCTAATACTTCTGCCTAAGAAGTCTCCACCAAAGGACCTCAATGACTACTGCCCTGTGGCTCTCATCTACATAGCAATGAAGTGCCTAGAAAGGCTGGTTAAGGACCACTTAACATCCAGACTTCTGTCATCTTTGGAACCACTCCAATTTGTGTACAAACCACATCAATCCATGGTAGATGCTATTTCATTGGCACTCCATCTATCATTGGACCACCTGGAAAACAACAGCAGCTATGTGTGCATGTTATTCATTGAATTCAATTCTGCATTCAACACAGTCATACCTCAGCAACTGATACAGAAGCTAACTCAACTAGGTGTCAGCAGTCGAGTGTGCAGTTGGATTCTGGACTTCCTTACTGAAAGACCACAAACAGTATGTGCAGGAAAGAGCCCATCAAATAGTATCACCTTGAGCACTGGTGTACCTCAAGGCTGTGTTCTGAGCCCTCTGCTATTCACTCTGCTAATGTATGACTGAACTGCCAAGTACAGCTCTAATCATATAATCAAGTTTGCAGATGATACCACAGTTGTGGGTCTTATCAGCAATGAGGAGGAAACAGCCTATAGACAGGAGGTGAGACAACAGATAACTTGGTGTGGTAACAACAATCTGACAGTGTGAAAAAGACCAAGGAGGGAATCGTGAATTTTGGAATAAACCATAAGGAACATTCCCCACTCACAATCAATGGGGAAACAGTGGAGAGGGTAAAAGTCACCAAGTTTCTTGGGGTGGACATCTCAGAAGACTTGTCTTGGTCTGTGAATACAAATGCCATTGTCAAGAAAGCACAGCTACACCTACACTTTCTGCAAAGGTTGAGAAGCACAAATATCCCAGCACCTGTTCTAATGACCTTCTACAGGGGCACAATTGAGAGCATCCTGACAAACAGTTTTACAGCCTACTATGACAACTGCTCCATTACAGCCAGCAGGTCCCTCCAAAGAGTAGTGAAAGCAGCAGAAAAGATTACCAGGACCATTCTACCATCTATTCAAGACTTGCAGCAGTGTCATTGTCTCACCAGAGCCCGGAAAATAGTCATGGACTGCAATCACCCTACATATGGACTGTTCCTGCATCTAACATCTGTGAGACATTATCGTAGCATACGTTGCAAAATGGCCAGATTTATCAGACTCTTCTATCCCATGGCCACCAGGCTACTGAACTCCAGTATCAACTTACATCTCACTTGACATCAGGGACAGTAGGTAATATGACCAGTGAGAAGCATATTTGCGTGCAATAACCTTAAAAGGTCTTAAATAAACTGTACAATTAATCTAACAGAATACAAGATTATTCCTGTGCAATATCCGCTGATACTTAAACAGCATCCTGTTTGTGCAATAAATATTGTGTTTTCTTTAGTCTGTTGATACTAAAACAGCATCCTGTGCAATAAGTAACATCTGTGAAATTTTTGTGCAGTAAATATCGTGTTTCTTTAGACTAGTGCCAACAGAATCCAGTGCAATAAAAGTAGCTGTGGAATTCTGTGAAATGAATACCGTGTCTCTTTAGCTTAGTAAATGTCTGTTGATATGTAAAACAGTAAATATTATGTAGTAGGAATGTCTAAATGTAGTAATGTGAGTTGTTGTACATGTTAGATGTTTGCACATAGAGCCTGGAGTAATGTAATTTCATTCAGTTGCACTTGTGGAGTCTGAATGACAATAAAGTTGACTTTGACTTTGAATTTGACTTTGAAATTGTCTCAGATGTTCACATCTATATTGCAATACAAAAAATGTGAAGGTGTGTGAATCATCTTTTGCTTGCTGAAGTTTGTAAAGGGCATTCTTATTAACCTTTTGTTTTATATCTGATAGATGTTCAAAAATACATTCTTTCAGTTTCCAGTTTAACTTGCCAATATAGAATGCTGGGCATAATTTACAAATGGCCAGATATACAATATTTCTATAGCAACAGTCAGCATAATTCATAAAGAAAAATATTTTTTTAGTTATAGGGCCTGTATTTACCATTGCTTATATATTTACAAAAGCTACAGTTTGATACACAAGACTATACTTTATCTCTGGCTGGATATATGTAGTATAAGGTACTCTTGATCTTTTTACAATAGTTTTTCTTTTAAGTTACTAACCCATTTATAACAGGGGCTGTGTTGGTAATGTAGAACCAAGGCCCTCAGCATCCCCGAGGACATACCAGTGCTTAGCTATTATCTCTTGTACTTTTCTAGTTCTTCTGGTATATGTTACTATAATGCTAATAATCTCATTTTGTGTTGTGTTTAAATGTTGTATCATTATCACTAAATGTGGGTCTACATCTGGTCATACACCTGCTGATAATGGTATTCTTATTCCCTTATTGTGATTGCCCCTGTCAAGAAAATCAGATGCAAATGCATCAAGCTCTGTATTCATGCTATCATTATTCGTCTGTAGTCTAGCTATTCTTGTTATCTGCCCTTTCATTGTAAATTTATTTATTTGTCCAACTGAGCCGACAGGCTTGTTTTCAGTTGAGACCTGAGGAGAAAAGCTCCAGTTTGCAGAATAATGAATTATTTACAGAAAAGAAAATAAACAAAGAATACAAGGTTGGCATACAGTGTTGAAACACAAAGTACACAAACTATAAATTGATAGAATAATGAGTTATTTACAAGAAAGTATATAAACAAAGAATAGAAATGCTGATGTGTAATGTTGTACCACACAGTATTCAAGCTAGCTATTGTTTGCATAATAAATGGGTTATTTACAGGAAAGTATAAAAACAAAGAATACATATGTTGATGTAGTATTGAAATGAAGTACATAGATTATGCATTAAGTGGAGAAACAACAAAAAAATAATGGTCAACAACTTTTTTAAAAAATAACTTGCTCTATGTGACAAAGCAGAGTCAGTATAAGCATATTTTTTACATGGAAATGCAACTGAGAGGAAGATCACGTCAATAAAAGCATGTATTTTACCTGGCTGTAAAACAACATAGAATTGACAGCAGTTAGAATGAAATTTGTTGTGTACAGAGAGGAGATGTTGAAGGATGAAAATGGTGTATTTTGAGCATGCTAGAGAGGAGATAGTATGAACAAAATATTTTGAAAATGTAGAATAGAGGTGGAAGAGAAATGGAGTGGAAATGAAAAATTAAGGGGGATTATGGCAAGGGCAGGTTCTTGAGTTCAAGGGGGTAGTTTCTGACTTCAGATTTAAAGAATCAGGTACAGTTGATGCTACGGATGTGAGGAGGAAGCCTATTCCAAACGTTGGACACTGAGTTTTTGTAGAGGAGTTTGTCAGTAGTTTTGTTTGGTTTATATATGGCTGGAAGGTTCTGGTCAGAGCTACAAAGTGAATGAGATGGGATGTAAGAGAATACTAAGGAAGAAAGAGAGGGACAGGCTATGGGTTTATTTAGTAGGGAGTGTGTGAGCTGCAACTGGGAAAGAACAAGGAGCTGGGCGAATTCAAGGCATTGAAGTTTTTTCAGGGCAAGTCACTGGTGTGATTTATATGGTTGGTCACAGGCGAATCTGGTTATATTGTTATAGATTTGCTCAAGTTTGGTTAGTAGGGATGACTGGAGATGGGTAAGGATAGGAGACGCAGAGAGAAGGCATGGAAGGAGGAAGGCTTAAGCTAGAGTGGGTTTGGAGTTGGGAGCAAGGATTTTTTTATTTCTATAGAGAAGACCCAATTTTTGGTTGTTTTTTTTAAATACAGTGTTGTATATGAATGTCAGATTTTAGCTGGTTGTCGACTATAGTACCATGTAATTTGGTGTGTGGTTCTGATTTGATAAGGGTGTTATCATGAAAAGAGATGGTAAAGGTGGATTTGTGGTGGGAGAGAGATTTGGGAAGGAAAAGAAAGAGCTTAGTTTTTTTGGGCTTAAGTATGAGTTGATGGTCAGTTAGACTTTTTTCCACAGAAAAGAAAATGTTTTGGGTGATGAATAGAAGGTTAGAGATGTTATCAGAAAAAAGAGATGAGAGTAGAGTCATCAGTGTATTGTATGAGGGAGGAGGGTGTGCAAGAGGAGTAGAGTTTGTTAGTAAAGATGTTGAAGAGGAGTGGATCAAGGATTGAGCCTTGAGGTACTCCAGTCTGGAGTGGTAGGAAAGGGAAACAGGCAGTTTTCCATTGCAGAGACTAGAGCCTGTTTGAGAGATAGCTGGAAAACCCATGAATAGTAGTGGGGGAGAGGTTAAGGTCAGTTAGTTTAGCAATCAGCTTGGGATGAGAAACAATATCGAAAGCTTTAGAGAGGTCGAGGAAGAGTAAAGATACAAGAAGATTATTGTCCCTGGTTTCAGCAACAGTGTGGGTGAAAGATAGGAGGGCAATGGCAGTACTATGATTAGGCCTGAAGCCATGTTGAGAGGGGGTCAGGAGATTTTCATTGATTAGGTATTTAAGAAGATGGTTATGAATACATTTTTTCAAGGATTTTGGAGAGTGGTCAGAGAAAAGCAATGGGTCTGTAGTTTGATGGATCTGTGGCGTTACCTCCTTTGTGAAGTGGTATGGTGTAGAAGGATTTCCAAATGTTGGGGACAGTGGCTTCTTGAATAGATCTATTTACTAGGCTTGAGACAGGGTAGGCTATAGAGTGGGCTACGAGTTTAAGAAAAAGAGAAGGGAGGTTGTCAGTAGAGGGAGAGCATGGTTTTAGTTCTAGTAGAAGGGACTTTATGTAGGCAGTGGAGATGGGGTTAAGAGAGAAAGGGATGGTTTTGCTAGTGGCATGTGTGGTGTGAGAGAGGTTTTGACTTTGGCAGACTTGGGTTAGTTTTTGAATTGATTCAATAAATTGCGTATTAAGTAAGGCGGCAGTTTCTTGAGGAGTATTGTTACGATAGGGATTGGGGGTGGTAGGTTCACCAGGGTGCAATATTTTATTGATGGATGCCAGAATTTTTGGGGGTTAGACTTATGGGTGAGCTGGGCATCATGGTAGAATTTTTTCTTGTCTTTATTGATTTGTTTTTTTGAAAGGTTTCAAGGTTCTTTATATTTTTGGAGGAATGATGGAGATTTCGTTTTTAGCCATTGTGTCCAATATTTATGTCTCTTTTTCATGAGAGCGAGGGTGTCTATAGAGAGCCAGGAAGAGTAAGTTGTTTTGATTCTAACTTTTCTTTGGGGAGCTATGGAGTCAAGGATATCTAGAAAAGTGTGATTAAATTGTAGAACTGCATCACTGAGGAGAAGGTACTTCAAGTGGCTCCAGTTAATAGTAGTGAGCATATCGTTAAAAGTTTCAGCATTAAAGGAAGATAGGTTGTGACATTCTCTTATGTGGTGGGACTTGGATAATTGAGAGGAGTGTCTTTCAACTTGATTAGGGAGGTGGTCACTTAGGAAGTTGGGTAGGGTACCAGGGTTATTATAAAGGGTAGGGTCAAAGGTAAGAATCCAGTCTAGTTTAGTGTTCATGTTATTGTAGTGAGTAAGAGTTGAGATAAGTTGATGGAAGCCATGGAGGTTAATATGTAGGGTAGGAGAGGTAGTAGATAGCTTTTGCCAGTCAATATTTACATCATCAAGTAGTATGGTCTCATAGGGGATATGCAGTGAGATCCAGGATAGGACAGACTCAAGGATGAGAATGTTGTTCCCAGGTGGTGTGTGTGTGTGTGTGTGTGTGTGTGTGTGTGTGTGTGTGTGTGTGTGTGTGTGTGTGTGTGTGTGTGTGTGTGTGTGTGTGTGTGTATATATATATATATATATATATATATATATATATATATATATATATGTATGTATATAGCAGTGACAGTTAAGGAGAAGATGTTCAGCAGGGTGAAAGTTTGGCTGAGACAGAGGCAGAGGGATAGGTTGAGGTGGTTGGATTACATAACTGCAACTCCTCCACCTATTTTGGTAGCTCGATCTAGATGGTAAATACTGTAGTGGGGAGGTAAAATTTCAGTATTAGAGATATGTGGTTTTAACAAAGTTTCAGATAGGGCTAGGATATGAGGGGAATAGTGGGTGATCCAAGAATGAAGGTCTGTAATTTTGTTAGGCAGACTCTGTATGTTAATTGCATAAATAGAGAGATGTGTAGTCAGGTTGATATTAGTAGCAGTTGTGGTGGAAGGGCCAGGTGCCCCTAAGGGGCAGGGGCAAGTGTAGAATACACACTGGCTCTTTGTGAATAGGTATTCATTTTTATTTATTTGTTTATTTTAATAAACCAAACTGTCATTTATACCATTTAAAGATCTCTCAATAGAAATATCTAGAAAATGTATGCTTCTGCCTGAACCTGCTATTTTTAACCCCCCAAAAATCTCAACGTTTGTGTTAAACATCCACAAAACCTACAACACTTTATAAAACTTCTTAACCTTACCAAAAAGCATATCAACCTTGATAAGAAACAATACTATTCTGATTTACAAAGTAATCATAGATCTTCTTTCTTCTTCTTTCAGCTGCTCCCGTTAGGGGTCGCCACAGCAGATCAACTGTTTCCATTTCTTCCTGTCCTCTGCATCTTGCTCTGTCACACCAACCGCCTGCATGTCCTCTCTCACCACATCCATAAACCTTATCTTAGGCCTTCCTCTTTTCCTTTACCTGGCAGCTTCATCCTTAGCATTTTTTTCCCAATATACTCTGCATCCCTCCTCAGCACATGTCCAAACCAACGTAATCTTGCCTCTCTGGCTTTGTCTCCAAACCTTCCAACCTGGGCTGACCCTGTAATATACTTATTCCTAATCCTGTCCATCCTCATCACACCCAGTGCAAATCTTAACATCTTCAACTCTGCCACGTCAAGCTCTGACTCCTGCCTTTTTGTCAATGCCACTGTCTCCAACCCGTATAACATAGCAGGTCTCATTACCCTCTTGTAGACCTTCCCTTTCACTCTTACTGGTACTCATCTGTCACAAATCACTCCTGACACTCTTCTCCACCCACTCCATCCTGCCTGTACTCTCTTCTTCACCTCTCTTCCACACTCACCATTACTCTGAACTGTTGATCCCAAGTACTTAAACTCATCCACCTTCACCACCTCTACTTCCTGCATCCTCACCAGTCCACTGTCCTCCTTCTCATTCACACACATATATTCTGTCTTAGTCCTGCTGACCTTCATTCCTCTTCTCTCTAGAGCATATCTCCATCTCTCCAGGGTCTCCTCCACCTGTTCCCTACTCTCACTACAGATCACAATGTCATCTGCAAACATCATAGTCCATGGGGACTTAGAAATAGCTACCAAGTTTAACTCGTACTTCACTGATAGCATAGCTGCCCTCACCAATGAGTCCTTTTCTGACTTCCATGATTCATGTCTACCCCCATCCATTATACCCTTACTCTCATGCTAAAACCAATTGCCATCTCCTTCATAAAAAATATTATCCAGACTTAAACCCAGATCACCCTCTGTAGATAACCTCCCTGCAGACAATCTCCAAAATTTAGAAATGATTACACAACATGGCTTTAACTCTGTTGAAAACTGGCTTTGTAACTATCAAGTTGTTCTTTATCCAAAGAAAAACACACTCCTTTTATTTTTACCAAAATCACTCACTGATAAGAAAAATAACTTTAATCTCACATCCTTAAACAATATTCTGATTGAAGTAGTTCCTCATACAAAACTGCTTGGGGTTACAATAGATGACAATCTCAAATATGACCTCCACATGCAGAATGTTGTTGTTGTGTCTTTTGGCTTTTCCCTGTTAGGGGTCGCCACAGTGGAACTCCGGTCTGCTAATGATTGGCAGTAGATTTTTACGTGCCGAGTTGCCAGCCCTGATGCACAACCTTCATACGAAGTACACCCATTCACGCATGTCTCCACACAGAAGACGCTCTAGCTGAGAATTGAACAGGACAACATCTATCTGTGAGGCAACAATGCTACTGCAGCACCACCACAGCAGTACTAATATATAAAAAACTCAAAAAAGAATAGGAATGCTATGTAGAGCCAAAACATTTCTTACTGCATTTACCAGCGTCACTCTTGCCACTACATACCTGCTTCTCTTTATTATATGATTCTGTCATCTTAACTAAGCTCTAGGCTACCCGAAAATGTAAACTAGAACATTATTACAAGGTAGCTAGATTTTCAGCTCATACAAGTCACAGAACCCATTGCTGTTCTGCACTTAAAACTCTAAAGTGGCTAGAATTATAGGTTCATAGGTTCATGGGTTGGTACTAGGCTATCGGTCCTAGTGCCTATACAAGTCTAGCCATAACAATTCCCCTGCTATTTCTTCCCACACTATTTACTTCCCTGGACCCCTATCTAGCAGGGTGACTGACGTGATCCCCGGGGTGAATTTCCTTTCTCCCATCCAATCATCAAGGTTCCTTTTGAAGAGGGCCAAAGAGGAGCTCTGCTTGACATGTATGGGCAGTCTATTCCAGAGTCTGGGGAGTCCTTGGGTCAGGAACCTGTACCTCCAGCATGTTTTGTTTATTGTGATGACAAGGTTTAGATCCCTGGAGCATGTGGCTCTGAGGGATTGGGATTTTTTTAAGTGTAGCATGTCCAACAGCTCTGGGTTTGACATGGCCTTGTATGTTAAGCAGAGATCACCTCGGAGTAGATGATATGAGACAGAGTATAGCTGGAGTTTTTTAAGGCTGTCAGCATAGGGCATCTGCTTTAGGTTTGTGATTCTTTTAGTGAGGTATTTCTGCGGCCTTTCCAGTTGTTGCAGATGTGTTGAGAGGTACATACCAAATAGAGCATTGTATTCTATAATGGGTCTAATGAGGGATGAGTACAGTGGGACAATGACCTCCTTTTTTCTGGATGAAAAGCCCTTAGTGATGAGGTGTGCCACATAGAAGGATTTCCTGACTGTTGTGGTGATGTGGTTATTGAAGGTGAGACCACTGTCCACCTGTGTCCCTAAGTCTCTTATCACACTTTCGGTGTTTAGTGCACTGCCACCTATGTGGTAATTCACGGGTACATGTTTTTTCCCAATGCCATTTCTTAGCATTGAGCTTGAGCCCATGGCTCTGGCACCAAGCATCTGTTTCTGTAAGGCCCTTTTGTAGATTATCCACATCATTTGGGGATTCAGTAATGGCTCCCAGTTTGCAGTCATCTGCGAACTTTGTTAGCCAGAGTCCCTCAGTGTTGGCCTGTACTTCAGAGAAGTAGATACCAAACAAAGATCCCACCAACTAAGTTATACCAAAGTTCTCTTAATGCACAAAATTATATTTAATCCCACTGCCTGCCTTACTATAAGTACAATTCTCCACCACTGCCTCACAAGTCTTCACCTTTGATTTTCTGTCAAGAATCTACTTGATATCTATAAGCCTTACAAAAACTGTGGTCAAAGTCTGTATTCACACTGTGTAGCAAAAGTCTGGATTATGATCACTGCACCAATCAGGACAATGCATGACATTCATTTATTTAAGCTGCATGTGAAATAATTCCGCTGACTCCTGCTTTGCACTTGCTGCTCTCCTGCCTACATTTTCAGCTCCTTCTCCTGTTATTCCCTGCATAGATCATATCTCTCCTTTTCCTTGCTTTTATTTCTCTTACTCTTATTTCCCTTACACTTGCTTTTACTCATTATTTCTCTTGCCGCTCGTATCTACTGCACTTATTACCTCTAACAAATACTTTGTCTCACTCCTCCCTCTCTTACTCTCCTCATCCTTATCCATTGTTTGAATTTTCCACGCTGACATTTGCTTTATGAGTGAGTAATAAACTCTCGCACTTATAACATGTCCACACTTTTCAATGCTACATGATATTGTATTTATCTTGTTTTAACGATGGTATATGTGTGCTATTCTACATATATGTGTATTCATATTTGTATTAATCTACATATTTACAGTATATTGTAATATGATGTCAATTTTCACGTATGCATATGTATTTTCTGTTCTTTTATTTGTGGAGCTTTTCTCCGGGGGAGGGGGGGGGGCTCCACTAAAAATGGATAAAATTATCCAGACTTTCACAGTAAACAAGTGTCAATAAATAAATAAATAATTATACAGATGGTCCACTGTTTCACTACATATTAAAAACACGTCATCCAAAAATCTCTTATACAATAATACTTCCTTAAAAAATGGATTCACTTGGTGAAAAATATACTCTTCTCCCCATATAGTTGTAGCAATATTAGCACATTTATCTGTCACCAGGCTTCCAGTAGCAATGCCTCATTTCTGAATGAAAAATGTATCTTGAATCAAGAAAACATTATTCTCCAAAACCTAGTGAAGTAGTTGGCAAATGTTATTGATATTAGTATTTATAACTTGTATTGTAAGGTGTGTTCACACATAATCTTTACCGTACTCAATGGAGATTGCTTTAAAAAGCAAATCTATATCTAATGTCACCATTACATAATGAGTATGTTTATGCTTAACTTACCATTCATAATACTGTTGTAAAAAATCACTATTAACCTTTTCAAAGCTCTTTGTTCCTAATAAAGTTTTGCCAGACATTATATTTAATAAGTTTAGGTATCCATGTATGTGAGAAGACAATGGGCCTCATGAATGGATTTATTATAGTCTGATATATTTTGGTAAACCATAACATATTGGTATTATTGGATGAGGAACCTAAAAGTAATTTAGAAGTTCCAAGGATAAATCAACATTCATGTGCATATCATAAACCTCTCTACCACCCTGTGTGATCGTCTGAAGTGCTTCTGCTTCATTAATATTAGTATATGTATTAGAGTACAATAAAGGATTATTACTATTCACAAACGAGTACTCTAATAGGACAGCCCAATCAACATGCCCATTGTAAATCAAGCATATAGTGATAGAAACAATAAGAAAAATTAGGAACATTTTGCAAAACTAAAGAAACAGAAGCATACCATTTTTTGTAGTTTTGGGCTGTCCCTTGTAAAGTTTTTTATTTTTTTAAATAGTAAAAAAAAAAAACAAAACAAAAAAACAAAACAACAACAGAGGTGCTCTTTTCCCTTACATTGCACTGATATACTATGCAAGCACAGGAATGTATTTCCCATACGAATGCATAGTACATCAGCACAGAGAAGACTAACGTACCATAAAGTATCATTATACTCAGACATTCTTTAAGAAAGGTAAGCAATTTCTTTCCTAAATAATGTCATCGTATAATAGCAGTAACCCACTCCATGATGTGGGTATCACAGGATTTACCTGTAGTTGGCTATATTTAGTAACCTGGGCTTTGTCCTTGTGATGAAACCATTCTTGCTGTGAGTAAATCCTATAATACCCACACCAAGTCATGAGTTATTGCTAAAATATACTGTCAATGTAAAACTTGAGCTCCATCACAGCTACTCCTTCTCTTTTGTTGGCATGTTTTATAACTATGATCTCATTCCTTATGAAAGATTTCAGTGTTTTATATGTCACAGATTGTAATTTGTAAAAGTCATTCTCTTCTTTTGCGGAGGAATGGAGTTTAGGAGAACGCAGGATAAATTTATGTAATGTTGGATTGTTGGTAAATATACCAAATAATATATGCGATATAGAATATAATATAATATTTCAACTGTGAATATATTAATATGGTTTCCTTTTGTATAAATGACTCTCTATACTCCTACTACATTGCTAAACTGTGGAATGCCTTACCACTTGAAATTAGAACTATAACTAGCTTAAACTTCAAGCATCACATTAAAGCCCACCTCACCAATTCCTGGACATGTACATTTACTGGGCATGGGTAGCCCAAACCATGGAACTAGCTGATTTTAAAATTTTAATTGCATATGTAATGAGCATTGAATTTAAGCTACATGACTACCTTATGTTGTTTTTTTTTCTTTCTTACTGTTAATATCTGCCAGATTTTAAGTCTTCAGTTTGCTATGCTACCTGTATATAAAACTAAGTATCGTAATTGCACTCTTATTTTGTACAATGTCACTACCTGCTACTACTTAAGAACTGTCTTCTAGAAGCATTGTTATACAAGATTATTGGTCTTGTCTCCCACTTGACCAATTTATTCTGTTCTAGTCTTTTTACCGTTATGAATGTCTGTTATTATTTGTTTCTTTACTGTATTACACAATTTTCTTTCTACTAACAAAATAGTTTACTAACAATGGAGCTTTTCTCCCCGGGCCTCTGCTGAAAAAGGGTTTTATGCCCAGTCGTACTCTCCCAGTAAACAAATGTAAAATAAAATAATAAATAAATAAATACATGTGCTTTTGTCTATGTCTTTGGTGATAATTCAACAAAGGTGTAAAAATAAAAAAGTCATTCTCTCCTTATTGCATAAAAAGTTGATAAATCTCTTCCCATGCATTTGCAAATACTTTTACCATTGACTTGCTTATGGGAACAAAAGTACTAGCCTTCGTCAGACACTCAGAAGAACGCGGGGCTTCATTTGGATATAAACGTTTACCTCAAAAGAGTTTTGCAAAAGTAATGGAGGTGAGTTGTGATTGCCATTGCTGACCATAATATCAGAGCTCACAGTGACCCATGAGCACACCCAAATATCAGCCAAAATAAGCAAGAAAGATTGAGCACAAGCAGGTAGACCAAGCTAACAAATGAGGTTTGGAACAGACCAAGACCATTTTGTCCTGGGACATCTTCAAGTGGGGCTAGATACATAGATTAGCAGGAATTAGGAGAGTAAGGGAGGATAGGGTTAAATGGGATGGAGGGATGTTTAGGAAGAAATGAGGTAAGGGTAAGGAAGGGCTTAGAGGGTTTTGTCAAGTGTAGCTGAAGTAGGAGTCACATTTTTGGCGTTAACTTGCTAGTGCAAGTTTGCATCCAAGATGACCTGTAGATACTGATGGTGCAGGTAGGCCTCGGGTTAACAATGGTTGGTACAGAGGATTTAGTTTAAGTGATGGTTTTGTGGCAGATTGTTATGCTTCAGGTTTGCTTTGTGGTGTTACTGTAAGCTTGGCATAACAGAGCAAGGCAGGGCAGTTATTAATTTACATTTCTTTTCCTCTTTCTCTCCATCTCCTTTACCCCTGCTGTACTGGTAGCTGTCAGATTGGGGAATCTGTGGGCTGCTGTGATTATCTGGTACCAAGACAGGTTTTCTGTGTCAGTCACCTTTCACTTTGTGGTATTGGGATTAAGAACGTCCTCGTTAGCAAACATTATTGGAGGTTGAGTAGTGAGAGCAGTGTGGCCTGTGGGTTGCTCCTCTTAAGTGAAGTGCAAATTTTTCACGGGCTGAGATATGCAGCTATCAGTGGTTCATCACTGTGCATGCGCATTAAACAGTAATTGGGAGTCGTGGGCTTCCCTATTGTCAGGGTTCAGATTTTGGTAATCATAACCTACTACAGCATATTTTCTTGGTAGTGTAATTAGCACTTACCTCAGCAAGCCTGTTGGTGCAAAAGGATGATAGCAAATTGCGACAGGGATGGTGTTCGGGTCAAATGGTTGGACGGTAGTAATTCTGTAAGGTAGTGACACCTCTGTAACGTGCAAAAGACTTCTCTTAATGAGAGTCATGCTAATGTAAATCTGTTACTCTACTGATTACTACACTGACTGCTATAGTATTTTTTTTCCGCTTCTTGGAGTTAGTTGGCTTTTTCAGAGTTAGACTGTGGGTCATTGGTAGAGATTTTGTTCGGCCTCGGGGCGCACTCTGGCAGTGGAGGGGCATGCTCGCTGTAGTTAAGGCTGATAAAAAAAATATATATATATATATATATATATATATATATATATATATATATATATATATATATATATATATATATATATATATATATATATATATATATTTTTTTTTTGTGTGTGTGTGTGTGTGTGTGTGTGTGTGTGTGTGTGTGAAAATGAGTCTCTGTGCAAGGTTTCCATCCTTGGGCAAGGACCAGGATTGGATTGCTAACAGGCTTGTGGGCAGATGCTGAGGTTCCTGATATTTTAGTTGACAGCTAAGTTTAATATTGTGGTCAAGGCTGTTAATCGCATTGTAGATATTGGTTGGGTCTGAATTATGAGCCATTTTCATTTCTTCCCATAGAGTGACTGACAGTCTGGGTGGATGCTATGTTTGTGGGGGACTTTGCAGTTCCTAAACGCTGGCACGCAGTCACATTTGAGTGCAGATGTAGAGAAGCTTGTTACCACAAGCTACTCTTTAATTTAATTATGTGGCAGTAAATGGCTTAAGAAAGTTTGGTACTGCAAAAAAAAAAAATAAATGAATAAATAAATAAAAAATCTTAGTATTGCTGTGAGTTTTCTGAGCAGTACAATTTGTGACTCTTGGTTTCATTGGTGGTGCATGTTGGCTTAGCAGCATGGTCTATGGCTGTTTAGATTGGAAAGCGCTGCAAGTAACAGCTCTACAAGGAGCTGAGCATAGAGGCTGGGCTGTTCTTTGGAATTACAAACCTCTGAGGCCTATCATCAAGCTGCTCAGTAATCCAGCCGTTCAGAGTTCAGAGTTTTCCTTATGTTTTGTATTGTTGCTCACATCTGTTGCTGTTTCTAACTAATCACCAAGGATTGACGTTACTGGGTAATGGTGCCCACTTTGGTTTCAGCCTAAATGTCCCTCGGAGAATGTGGTGCTGGTGGTCTGCAAGGTTAAGGAACGATTTGTGGAATTTGTCTTCTATTTTGCAGCCTTTGTTCCCTTACAGGTTTTTAAATATTTTTATACATAATTTCTGAATCTGACCACATGGAGTGTGACATCTTGAAATAATTCTGATTGTTTAGTCTGTCCCATAATGCAATGCTTGGCTGTAAATAATTGTCATGTATGCCTATTTCTTCCCGAAGCTCCTGCCACTGCATTGATTTTACATGCATACACTGCTGTCTTTTAGTCAGTTATTTTTAAGTAACATTTCATGCCATTCAGTGACTACTTAAAACACAAACAGTGCAAATGCCACATAACAGACTTTCAAAGTTCTTTTTACTGCTGCTTCTTTCTAGAATGCCCAAACTGCAGTGTTTTGTGAACTACTTTGACTCATCTCCCATTCCCCTTCACACATAACTTCCCTAGCTGTCAAAGTGCTATGGGTAATTTGAGCTGTTACCACCTGTGATTGACAGCCCACAGCAGGAGATTTGACTCATGTACTGTTTCCTTGTTCTAGCCTTTACTTTGTGTATGGGTAGGGAAAGGGCCAGGCAGCTGTGACATCACAGCATGGGTAGGCTTTTAGAAAGTTCGTGGAAATGTCCATTTGGGGAAGGAATTGTGACATCAATGAACTGGAGACTGCAGCAAGCTTTATCAAGGTGGGACAAAAGTTTTTTGAAAGTGAAACCACCACAGTACAGTAAGGTACTGTTCTAGTGGAGAAAAATTGTAGATTTAAAATATTTTACATGCTGTATTGTTGTTTATTCATAGAAGGGTCAGGAAATAGGGAGAAAATATTTTTCCCAATTTCCCTACATAGGACGTCTGTGGACCTCCGCGTGGTGTGCTTGCTCCTTGGACATTAAGCACTGATACTCAGGCTGTCCTCCCCATCTGTAATCCTATCCAACTTGGAACTATCCTGTTCACTTCCATAACTCCCTGGACAAGTGGACGGGCCCTCTAAAGCCTCTCAGTCTTGGACACAAAGCGCTGATACTCAGGCTGTCCTCTCCATCTGTAATCCTATCCAACTTGGAACTATCCTGTCCACTTCCATAACTCCCTGGACAAGCGGATGGGCCCTCTAAAGCCTCTCTGTCTTGGACATAAAGCGCTGATATTCAGGCTGTCCTCCCCATCTGTAATCCTATCTGTTAGAAAAAAATACTTCAAAAGACCAAAAGCATAAGGTTCAGTTCAGGTATCTTTATTCTTGCGCAAGGAGACAAAAAATGCAGTTACAGAGTTTGTCTGACTAAATCAGGAAGTGTCACAGTTATTATACCTTTCTTTCAAGACATTGCCCACTACAACTGATGTAGCAGATCACCAGTTCACAATTCTGTTACTTTACAGATGTTTCTCACATTTCTAGCTGACTCTTCAAAGTTTAAAAAAGATTTTTTCAGTAAACAGGATGGCCTTGACGACCACCGGTCAATTATAACTTTCTTGCTATGTGATGTTACAAGTCTAGGTACTATGGCTAATTCAAGCACAATGCAAGTACAGATTTCTGAAGCAGTTCATTGTTTATAGTATCTAACTATCTTGCAGCTTGTGCACTTTTTCATCAACACGAACAGAGCTTATTGTCTATAATGAATGGATCTACATAAATTATTATTATTCTCCATTCAATTTCCTGACCTAGCAGAAAATCACCTGCTTTCCAGTACATTTCCAAGGCATAAACATGTATTTTGCTGTGCTTGCAAACTAGGTCAGAGTGCATCTTGCAGAGTCAGAAAGCACAATTTCAGAAAAGCATATTTTCAGTTTCAAATAGAACTAATGCTGCATATAGAATAAAAACGTGTTAATCTTCCCTTATTTAAAATAAGCATTGCACACATGTTAATACATATTTTTCTAACATTTCCCCCCTGTTAATACTTTTTATTCTATTTCACAAGCATAAACAGTTTGTTTCTTCTCCTAACCTCTTCCTTTGAGGATTTGCAGCTAAGAGAGTCATTCAGTTTAAACTTATGAAAGTGTTTCCTTTTTCAACAGTTCTTCAATTTCAGTACTTTGATACAAAGTCTCAGAAACTGACATGTCTATAAAATCTTTGATTAATTTTTTCATGCAGGGAATTCCACAGCAAATGCATGCTCCTAATAAAAGTAATCCCACACAAATGGCAATCAGGATGTTCATTAGGATGGAACCCCACCCCCCAAACAAATTCTGGAAAAAGTCAGTCAGTGGGTTTGGGCCTGGCCTGGTCATGTCTGACACTTGCTGAATCACTTCCAAATGATCGTTAATTTCATGCTTATTGTCGGGAATAAACGAACAACACTCGTCTTTGATTAAAGTGCACGTACCACCTCTCACCACTAGGGTGAAGTCAAGAGCCATGCGGTTTTGAAGTACCACAGTTCTCATTGCATTCAGTTCATCAGTCATTAATTCAAGAGCAGAAAAAGTTGCATTTCTCATGACCTCGAGATGTTTGGATAGCTTTCTCAGTTCCCAAATTGATTTAACTGCACCATATGCAGGGGCTATGCCAGCCCAGGATATGATAGTGTCACTCAAGTCCATGTGTGCTAGTTTACTTTTGTCTTTCATGGAGTTATGGTTTCTCCAGCCTGCTACAATCTGTCCCACTGGATTCTCAGGTTTCTTGATTGAATTTTCAGGTTTCTTTGCGATGTCTCTGACGTTTCGAATTCTCCCATTAGGCAAAGCTGTAGTGTGTCGTATGGCCGGGACCAGGTAACCCAAAAAACAACTGCCGGACCAATTCTCAGGCAACCATTTGTATGCCTTTTTCCCACATATAAAATAACAGTTTTCTACCTTGGTATTGATATACACCTTCCCTGTATGAAACATTTTCTTATCTATAATAGACAGTTGCTTTAAAAGAACAGGATTATGTTGTATATCACTGACAGTTTTATGCAAGGACTCAAAGTATGAGTCATAATCTGCATCACAAATAGTTTCTGTATTTTTAGCATTTTTAGGTTTAATATAACATTTATAAGAAACTGTTACATTACATCTACTCCAACCTACTTGAATCATGTCATTCTTAAAAAGCATACAATTCCTGTTTGTGTAACAGGTAGAAATAATGCAATTTTGTCTCTAGATTTCACAGGTGTAGTCTCAAAAATCAAGTTTTCCCAGGTCTCATTGACCCCTAGGGGACAGCAGCCATCAATAATCCCCTGTATGCTGTTGGTATAGCTGTGCAAATCCAACAATTTGAAATATTAAAAGTCTCAGCATACATATATTTGATTGCAAAAGTTAAAGTTTAAAGTTCGGATGCCAGTCTATGAGTGTTGAATCACGTTTGTTCAGTCTAGCTGGTGTGGCTGAAGAAAAGAAAGGCCACAGCAAACGCCACAGCAAAAAAAACATTGTCACTAATACAGTTATTAAGATAATTATGCAACACTGCTGAATATACTGCTGAAATCGTTCAGTATTTCTATTGTCTCTAGGTCTTGTCGTCATTTTACTGCTGCTGTGTGTTAGCAAGAATTTTATCAAGTTCAAAGTTTTTGACTAGTTTACAGTGTGTCAAATGAATCCAAGATGAATGTTCCGCAATCTTGATTGCTGTGGGCGTGCTCAGCAGTACTTGTTACGGACCTTCCCACTTTGGTGTCATCCAATTCTTCTTTTTGATTGTCTTCACCCAGACCCAAGTGTCTGGGGCTACTGCTACTTCGAATGGTTTAGTTTGGTCTTTATCTGAAACAGAATTAAACTGTAAAAGATGTTTGTTATTTAGCATATTCCTCATGTATTCTGCAAGTGTCCAATCTGCTTCCTGGTCTGCAGGCATGAGAGGTTTCCACTGAGGTATATAATAAGCTCTTCCGAAAATCTTTTCGAAAGGTGTCAATCCTTTTGCATTCGGAACATTTCTCTTGCTCAACAGTGCCAGGGGCAAACAGTACACCCAGTTCTTCTGTGTTTCTACTATAAGTTTTTTAAGCTTATTCTTTAAAACTCCATTGTGCCTCTCTACTAACCCTGCAGATTGAGGGTGATATGCACAGTGATGTTTTAAAGAAATCCCAAAATACTGACTTAACTGTTGTATAGTTTGGTTAACAAAATGTGTACCATTGTCACTGTAGATCCTTTCCGGTATGCCAAATCTAGGAATAATTTCTTTAACTAGGGTCTTTGCAACAGTGGCTGCATCTGGTTTACTAGTCGGAAAGGCCTACACCCATTTGGAGAACATATCCACAATGACAAGGCAGTACTTTTTGTTTTCACATTTGTTCAATTCTATGAAATCCATACAGATAGTATGAAATGGATATGGTGGTGTAGGGAAACTCCCTTGCTTGGGCTTTAATGCCCCTTGTGCATGATGTTTATTACAAGTGTGACATGACAGGCAAAATCTTTTAGTGTAGTTTGTAAACCCGTATGTAGCGAACACCCGATTCACTAACTGTACCATCCCCCCTGTTGAGACATGGCTCTGCCCATGGCTCAACAAAGCTGCCTAAGCAACAGAGACCTCCAAAGCAGACATCCAAGCAAACGCTACCTCAAAACAAAACACGCACAACACATAACCCACAAAGTCAGTGTGCCAAGCAGCCACAGCCCTTAAGGCTGAATAACACACCTGATACTCTTGTAATAGGTGACTCTGTTGTCAGACACACTGACGTCCCGCTCACCAGGCTGAATAAAGAGAAGGTCACGGTGAGCTGCCTGTCGGGTGCTAGGATCCGCTACATAACGCAAGCACTCAGGTCACTCCAAAGCAAATACAAATATGACTCAGTCATTGTACATATTGGTGTGAATGACCTGAGACGTACCTCCCTGGACTACATGAAAAGAGACATAGAGGAGCTCTCTGATCATGTAGCCCAGGCTGGTATGACCCTGACCTTGAGCAGCATCTTACCCTCACCTAGAATGATGCCACAGTACAAAGACAAAATGATCGATTTTAACAATTGGCTAAAATTTTGGTGTCATTCAAAGGGGATCCAGTGTCTGTCAGCCTGGGATGACATGCTCGACAAGCCACGTTGCTTTGCTAGGGATGGCTTGCACCTGTCACCACTGGGCTTTCGGATATTGGCAAAGGCTCTTGCCACCCCCATAGTGCCTTTTTTAGGAAAGGCTCAAAAGTCAAACCCACCCCCATAGACAGCACAAGGAACAAGAAACTAAGGGTAATGCTGCTAAATGCCAGAAGTCTTAACCTCAAGATGCACACACTCGAAGCTCTCCTCAGTATGGAAAACATCGATATCTGTGCAGTGACAGAAACCTGGTTCAAGGCTCCAGAGAGCACCCCAGCACTACCAGGCTATACCTCATATCATGCTTTTCAGCCCCAAAACCCGGACCGAACCACAAAAGGAGGGGGAGTTTCCATATTTATCAATGATATCCACACCTCCAGGTTAGTGGCATTGCACGAAGTATCGGAGACCATCCATGTGCAACTAACAGTGGGCAAGACTGCTTTTCAGATTATAGCATCCTACAGACCACCCTCTCAAAGTCAGGAATCCCACTCGGCTTTCCTGAAAACGTTGGAGAACATGAAGATCTCTCCGAACATCATTATATTGGGCGACTTCAACTACCCAAACATTGACTGGGAGCACTACTCAAGCCCCAGCACCTTAGCCCAAAGGTTCCTGGAAATTATAAACTCAAATGCTATGGAACAACTAGTCACCACTCCCACAAGAGGGGACAACATACTAGACCTGATCATTACCAACATGGGGACTCTATGCTCCACACCAGAAGTATATCCCTCATTGGTAAGATCAGACCATAAATTAATTTCACTGGATGTCCACATCCCGACCCCACCCCCAGCCCAGAAAACCACAGTGAAAAACTTCTCAAAAGCGAACTTCTCACTTCCCAAAACTGAGGTGGAATCCTTCAAGGCCCCAGGGCCAGTGGAAACTACGGCCCAAACTGCAAAATCCTATATAAACGCATTCTACGGACATCTCCAGGAATGCATGGATCATGCTATCCCAAACAAAACCAAGACCCAATCATCCAAAGGCAGGCGTCCAGTCTGGTGGACCCCTGCCATAAATAAACTGTACAACAGAAGGAGGAAGCTACTACATGATAGAGCAAAATCCCTAATAGGGAAGGCATCTCTGATCAGTACTAGCAAAAAGTTACGATCCCTCATAAAATCCTCCAAGGCCAGCTTCGAGAGAAAAATTGCACAGGACACCAAAGACAATCATAAAGCTTTTTTCAGTTATGTTAGAAACCTGGGATGCCGCTCCCAGACTTGTTCTGAGTTGATTCTAAATGACAAAAAATACACTGAACCCACAGACATCGCCAATATCCTGGCAGACAGGTTCAGTGCAAACTTCTCCACCCCCTCCCCCCCAAAATAGCAAGTATCTATCCCGGCAGAGGGCTGCCTCCCAAACATCTCCGATGCTCAGGTGAAGGCTGCCCTCTCCAAAGCAAAACACACTGCTTCCATGGGACCAGATGGCGTCCCAGGTTGCATCCTACATGAACTTCAAGAGGAACTAATCCCTCAAATAAAACAGCTATACAATCTCAGCCTCACTACAGGATATGTGCCCACAGAATGGCGTACAGCAACAGTGGTCCCACTCCACAAAAGTGGAGCCTCTACGGACCCTGGAAACTATCGCCCCATAAGCCTGACTAGCTTAGTCTGCAAGGCTATGGAGAGGATCATCATGGAGCTCATAAACAAAGACATTGGGGACCTACAGACACTAGATCCTACCCAGTTCAGCTTTGTCAAGGGCAGATCCTGCCTTTTGAACCTGGTTGACTTCTTCGAAACAGTCACCAAAGCCATAGATGAAGGAAAGGTAGTCCACACAGCCTATCTGGACCTTGCAAAGGCATTTGACAAAATACCCCACTCGGGCATCATAGATAAGCTATCCAGCTTAAATATAAACCCCTATGTCACAAGATGGGTCGCAAACTGGCTTAAAGACAGAACCCACAGAGTGAGAGTTGCTGGAGCCATGTCAGACTCGAAACCGGTCACAAGTGGCATCCCACAGGGTTCTGTCCTGGGACCACTCTTGTTCGGTATATACTTTTCCGAGGTACAGGCAAGCGGAGGACTATGGCCCACCAAGTTCGCAGACGACTGCAAACTGGGTGCCATAATCAACTCTCCAGCTGACACAAACATCCTTCAAAAAGGTCTCACAGAGACAGATAACTGGTGCCAGCGCCATGGTTTAAAGCGAAATGCCAAAAATGTATAGTCATACCCTTTGGCAAAAACAATGTGCCCACAAATTACCACATAGGTGGAAACCCATTAAGTACAGAGAAAGTTATTAGGGATCTGGGGACCCAAGTTGATAGCAATCTCTCCTTTGAAAACCACATTGCCAAAGTGGTTAGAAAGACCTTCTACATAGCCCACCTCATCACGAAGGGTTTCACATCTAGATCAAGAGAGGTAATCGTGCCCCTTTATTCATCCCTCATCAGGCCCATCATAGAATACAATGCCCCTTTTGGGATGTACCTTACCCGACACCTGCAGCAATTAGAAAGGCCCCAAAAGTATCTCACGAAGAGGATCAAGGGTCTCAAACAGATGCCATATGCTGCTCGGTTAAAAAAACTCCAGCTCTACTCAGTTGCATACCGCCTACTTCAAGGCGATCTATGCCTGACATACAAAGCTATGTCAAATCCAGAATTAATGGACATGCTCCACCTCAGTAAATATAAATCCCTTAGAGCCACACACTCGAGGGACTTGAACCTCAGCACAGAACTAAATAGAACTTGCTGGAGGGACAGGTTCATAACCCAGAGGCTCCCTTCGCTCTGGAATAGAATTCCAGTTCATGTGAGGCAGAGCACCTCACTGAATCTCTTCAAGAAGAATCTCGATAGGTGGATGGGGGATCGTAGGTTTGTCCCAGGGATTACTCCCGTGTCACTATTAGACAGAGGCACAGTAAACTAAACCTTAAAAAGGGCACAGTATACTCAAATCAAGGGGTGGCGTAAGCCATACAGAATTGGGCTAGGCTTATAATTGCCCCAGGGCAGATAGCCTAGTATGAACCTATGAACCTATGAACCTATGCATATCTAAATAAATTAGACGGTAATATCGGTTTTCCCTCTTTGGAGATGTACAGCCCTTCCTTGAGAATTGCTCCTCGTCTTTTCCATTTTTGTTTTTCAGCTTGTGTAGTAAGTGTTTGCATTGTTTTCAACATTTCTAAGTCTAAAATCTCAGAAGGTTGTAATTCCTCGTTCAAAAGAAATGCTTCTGAGGCTGCTTGCTTTGCAGCTGTGTCAGCTCTTGCATTGCCTTTTGAAATCCTATCTTGTTGTTTTGTATGAGCTATGCATTTACAAATAGCTACTTTCTGAGGCAACTGAATAGAATCTAACAAATCTAAAATAAACTGTGCATGGTTAATCAGTTTGCCAGTAGATGTCACCATTCCTCGATTCTTCCACTGTTGTGCAAAAACATGTACAGTAGAAAAAGCATACTGGCTGTCTGTAAAAATGTTTATGCTTTTACCCTTTGCTAAGGGACATGCCCGTGTCAAGGCAATCAATTCTGCTGCTTGTGTAGATAAGTTATGTGGTAGAGGTTTCGCTTCTACAATCTCAGTATCAGAAACTACTGCATAACCTGTTAGGTTCTGTCCCGTAGGACTTCTTTTGCATGAGCCATCCACGTAATATGTCACCTCGGCATCATCCAAGGGAACATCCGTGAGGTCTTTTCTAGGCAGTGTCTTTTGCTCAATTACCTGCAGGCAGTTATGGGGTGTGCCATCCACAGGAGTTGGGAGCAAGGTAGACGGATTCAAAGTAGTACATTGTTCAATTGTCATGTGAGGTTGGCTCAGCAATATAGTCATACAAGAAAGATGCCTAGCAGGGGAAAGATATGCTACTTTTTCTTGCAGTAAAATGATTGCGACTGCATGAGGCACTCTCAATGTGAGAGGGTGGAATAACACTACTGAGGCTGAAGCCTGCACTGCCATTGCAGCTGCAACTACTGCTTGTACACAGTGGGGTAGAGACCATGCCACTGGGTCCAGTTGTGATGAATAACAAGCAGTGGGGCGTTGTTTGTCCCCATGCTGTTGAGTCAATACTGATGTCATATAACTTTGCTTGCAATCTCCATTTGGAAAAAACGTTTGTGATAATTTGGTAATCCTAAAACTAATGATGATGCTATCAATTGTTTCAGCTTGCAGAAAGTTAATTCTGCTTCTGGTGTCCACTGTATTAAATCTTGTGCTGCCATAGGCTTCTTAAAAATCAGGTCGGTTAAAGGTGCAGATTCCAAAGCATAGTTTGGGATCCAGCTCCGACAAAAAATAGTTGTACCCAGGAAGGACATCATTTTCTTCTTGGCTGTGGGTTTTGGTGCTTGTAAGATCGCTACTTTTCTGTCCTCATCTAATGTTCTGCCATCTTTGGATATTACATATCCAAGGTATTTCACTTGTTTTCTCCAAAGCTGCAATTTATTTTTGCTTACTTTGTGTCCTTCAACTGCTAGGAATTTTAATAATGCTTAGTATCTTCCTTACAATCTTGCTGGGTAGGGTCGGCCAACAGGACGTCATCAACATAAAGTAAAATTTGACTACCTCTCGGTGGGATAAATCCCGCTAAATTACTTGCCATCTCTTGTGAGAATATTGTTGGACTTTCACTATAACCCTGTGGTAGTCACGTATATGTATACCGCTTCCCCTGAAATGTAAATGCAAACCAATACTGGCTGTCAGGGTGTATCAGTATCGAAAAGAACGCATTGCTGATATCTACCACAGAAAAGTACTTCTGTTGAGGTTTTAAATCATTCAACAAGGTATGTGGATCTGGCACCGTAGGTGCTCTTGGTATTACTGCGTCATTTACAGCTTGTAAATCTTGGACCATATGCCATTCTCCATTTTCTTTTCTAACTGGGAATAAGGGTGTGTTACATGGCGAATCAGGAGATTCCACCAGTATTCCCCTCTTAAGCAAAGCTGCTATGATAGGTTTAATACCTGCCTCTGCATCTTTTCTCAAGGGATACTGTCTCTTTTGTAGTCTAAATGCTGACTTTGGCGTGATAGTAACTGGTCCTGCTGTGCAAATTAGTCCTACGTCTGACTTTCCTGTTGACCAGAGAGTTTCTGGTATGTCTAATAAAGCTTTTTCTTCCTCTTCTAATAAGAGGGTTTCTCAGCTGTCTTTGCTGGACTGCAAGTGTACAGCTGTATATCTTTGTGTTATCCAGTTCAGTTTCTGTCTTTGTATTCCCTGTTCTGACAGTTCTGATTCTGTCTGTTTTTCCCATTTTGTAACTTTTTCTCCTAGGTCTATCCATTTTAAACCTTCCTCATTAGTTAAACTAACATGCGGTATTAGATTTGATTTGTAAAGTGAGAAGAACTCCTGGGGTAATGAACAGCTAACTACACTGTTCCTTTCATGTCCCAGTACAAATTACACAGTACAAATCTGTTTGCATGATTTTTAAACAGTCCTTGTTCGTATTCTTTGTCAGGTCCTGGTGTATTACAATAATACAGAGTACAGTGCAACAGGTGTTGTATGTCAATGCAAAGGGAGGGAAACTTACTGATAGCTACATTTATTAACTCTTCAGTTACTGCTCCAGGGCCAGTCGTAACTAAGTCCTGGCTGTACCAGTAAAATGTCTCACCTTCCGTTTGCACTGCAAAAGTATTGGTTTGTCGCTGTGCTTCCATACCCTGCATGGTTGGAACTACTGCTATGCCTAATAATTGCATAAGATCTCTGCCCAAAAGGTTCACTGGGCATTTTGCAGAAACAACAATTTTGCTTTTCTGGGTTAATCCTGAAACAGGATCTGTTATTGTAATGTTATGGGAGAGAGGCTCCCGATACAGCTGTCCATTAGCTGCTTTTACTAGTATAAAGTCATGTGATTCTGAATTTTCTGGTAGTTTGGAGGAGTGTACCAGGGTTCGTGATGCCCCTGAATCGCACAAAAATTTGACTTCCCTCCCTTCTACCAGGAGTGTCACTTCTGGTTTTGTGTCATCCAAATAGAGCTCTAAACTCAATAAGGCTAGGTCTAATATTTCGTTTTCTTCGCTATTGGTAGCTTCCTGCACTTCCTCTATTATCACATTCTCTGCTCCTTCTATCACATTGTCATTTGTCTTTTCTCTATTATTCCTATCTAGTGATTCCTGACTTTCATATAGTCAGTCCTCACCCTCATCGTTTTTGTCTTCCACTGCTGCCTTCTTATTTTTCCTGCAATCCCTTGCCATGTGTCCCTTTTTCCCGCATTTGAAGCACTCACCTCTTTTCTTTCTCCCTTCAAAGTCCTCTGATCGCTGATCAGATTGTTTGTTTCCCCTGGGCATTCTTTTTGCCCTTTTGTCTGGACTGTACTAAATAAACTTCTCCATCTTCCACAGCAAATACTTGGGCTTTCTTTTTCTTTTTGTTGTTAAAATGCCTTTCGGCATGTCTAGCATATTCAAGCAGTGATTGTAATCTGCTTGTACGATGGTCTACCATGTGTTTAGTAATGAAACTACTTATGGGTGCAATACTACCTTTCAAAAATGCATTCTTTAACTGCTGCTCATATGGGGAATCTTGTGTCTGATCTTCAGGCACTTGCATTCCACAGTGATTGTTAAAACATTCCAATAATCTGGAAAAGTATCTACCAACAGTTTCACTTTCTTGTTGGATGCATTGATTAATGCAAGTCCAGTCTGCCCTAAGCTTCCATTTCTCAGAAATTCGGTCTGTCAGACCTTTCACTCTGTTGTCTAGTTCTGCGCTGCTATGTGGGAGGGGCCTAAGTGCAGCGTCACGGGGATTCCAGTTGCCACTGATCATGTGCCAATCTGGACCTACTATTTGTCTGACTACTTTTTCTACTTCCTCTTTGTTTAAGTGATAACTTAATCTCATGCCCTGTAAGTCTTCTAAGAACTTTCTAAAATTAACTTTTGGATGGGGAATTCCCTCTGTGGCTTTCCAGATGTCTTCCAGTGTCCACGGTCAGTATACTAAGAGAGTTGGGTCCTGCCCTTCTTGTCCTGCCTGAGGATTTGGTACTTCTATGAGTGGGCATATCTCTTCTTCACTCATAGCCTGTGAATTTCTATTCATTTGATGTAATTCAATATCCCCTTTTAAATTACGTGTTCGAGACCTAGTCTCAATAGGATCTCTAACAAACGGTAATGGTTTTATAGGAACAACTGGATATCGTGGAGGTGGGTCAGTTTGTTCTTTTGCTTCATATTCCGGTAAGGGAACTGGTAAGGGAACCGGAATCGGAGTGGGCGGAGGGGCCGATGCTATAACTAAGTTATTATCCTCTTTGTCTAGAAACATTGCTTTTGAATTTTTATTCTTTTGTCCTCTTCGGTTTGCTTCCTCAATCCACCTGTGTGCCTGAGGAACTCCTAATTTACACTGTTTTTTAACCCGACCTTTAGAATCGGTTTTTAACTGTCTAATAAGTTTGATAAGTGAGGATCTTTCAAGTTTCCCATCAAATTCATATTTATTAACCCATTTAGTATAATATCTAATGTTGTTGGCGCGCTGTGATTGCATATATTTTGCGTCTTCGGTTAACAGTGGGCTTTGGGGTCTTTTGGTTTTGGGCACGTATTACCCATTTTGTTCTAACCTTTTTAAATGTTACATAACCCTTTTGTTTTTAATGTGGTACCACCAAGTGTTTACAGTCCCTTCAGACTACCTGCCTACTCATTCTGTTTCCCTGATCTATGACAAGATAGCAATATTTCTGTCCCTGAATTTTAAAAATTCTCACAGAACAAATACAATCAAGTCCCTGATCTAAAACAGAAAAAAGTAGATTCACCTTACCTGAGCCTCAGCGATTGGTCACTCACTGTTCAAACGGAACCCGCCTTCAGTCATAGATCAGAAAAGTGGCTGGCCTCTTTTGCACGACAATTCAGTCGGAAGTCTTTCAATGAAGAAGATCCGATGTGGTATCTTCCCTGCTCAGTTTCATGCCACCTGGTCCATCTGATCCCAGGCTAAACGAGGGTTTCCGGCTCGAAGGATGAAAAAATGTTAGAGAAAAATACTTCAAAAGGCCAAAAGCATAAGGTTCAGTTCAGGTATCTTTATTCTTGCGCAAGGAGACAAAAAATGCAGTTACAGAGTTTGTCTGACTAAATCAGGAAGTGTCACAGTTATTATACCTTTCTTTCAAGACATTGCCCACTACAACTGACGTAGCAGATCACCAGTTCACAATTCTGTTACTTTACAGATATTTCTCACTTTTCTAGCTGACTCTTCAAAGTTTAAAAAATATTTTTTCAGTAAACAGGATGGCCTTGACGACCACCGGTCAATTATAACTTTCTTGCTATGTGATGTTACAAGTCTAGGTACTATGGCTAATTCAAGCACAATGCAAATACAGATTTCTGAAGCAGTTCATTGTTTATAGTATCTAACTATCTTGCAGCTTGTGCATTTTTTCATCAACACGAACAGAGCTTATTGTCTATAATGAATGGATCTACAGAAATTATTATTATTCTCCATTTAATTTCCTGACCTAGCAGAAAATCACCTGCTTTCCAGTACATTTCCAAGGCATAAACATGTATTTTGCTGTGCTAGCAAACTAGGTCAGAGTGCATCTTGCAGAGTCAGAAAGCACAATTTCAGAAAAGCATATTTTCAGTTTCAAATAGAACTAATGCTGCATGTTAATCTTCCCTTATTTAAAATAAGCATTGCACACATATGTTAATACATATTTTTCTAACACTATCCAACTTGCAACTATCCTGTCCACTTACATAACTCCCTGGACAAGCGGACGGGCCCTCTAAAGCCTCTCAGTCTTGGACATAAAGCACTGACATTCAGGCTGTCCTCCCCATCTGTAATCCTATCCAACTTGGAACTATCCTGTCCACTTCCATAAATACTTGGACAAGCGGACGGGCCCTCTAAAGCCTGTCAGTGTAGGTGGAAACCTGCAGTTGTTGTTTAACTTTTTTGCTGTTCAAATTAAGGGAATATTACTTGTGTATTAGTAGTGCCAGCACACTTGTGGACATACCTGAGGCCGTTAACCTCCCTCCATATTTTTTTTGGCTTCTATATCTTTCTCATAAGCCTTGTTTGGCTATTTTAGTTGCTGTTACCTGCTTACGCCACTAGATGACAGTAGAATACTGAACACGGTCACTGTTTCTCAGCTAACATTTTAGAAACGGCTTACAAAATATCTAGCTGGGTAACAGTCCACCTTTTTCCGCCATTCAAATATAGCATAACCCCTTGAGCATTACATGAGCAGACGTTTAGTCTTAACAAAGTGACTATTTTCTTCTCCCACGTACCACTGTTTGATTTCGACCTGTTAAACTAAAGCTTACCTGCTAAGAACTGTCCCTGTATATGACTGCACTGTTACTGATTGGTATTTTAGTTGGTGTTTCACAATCTTGGCTGGCTTGCTCGTTGACTATATGGAATATTCCTCCTATGAGTAGGCAAGAGGAGTGTTTTCTCCACCCCTGGAGCATATGTCGTGTCCTCCCCCACCCCTTTGTATCCATCCAAAGTCTTTAAATATATGTCAGCACTTGAGGCGCCATTTTTAAAACCCAATTTCCCTACCTAGGACATCCGTGGACCTCCGCATGGTGTGCTTGCTCGTAAGTGTATTTTTGCTGCCTGCTGTGTTTACTTGTAGCGCAGATATGTTATAAACTTATCATAGCTCAGAGAACTGGACTGGCCACACAAACTGTAACGTAGTTAACTGTTATTTGTAATTTTTAGTCTTTGGATGCTAATTTAGTGGAGGCCATGACCTTCATGAACTACTATGTATGGCTGTTTCCTTATGTATTTGGATAGGTTAGCGAATATGCATCTAGCCCTGCGAAATGCATAAGTTGTACTTTGAACTGCACACAGCTGATAAACTAACTAATACCATTGCTGTCCTGTTGATATAGAGTTAGTAACGCTATTTCTGCCTGTTATGGGTAGTTTTACTGCTGAACAACAGACAACCTAAACTGTTTCATACCATTATTGTACTACAGGAATTAAAGAACACTGTAGCGCTGTTTTACATGTGTAATATAACATGTTGTCAGAAGAGTAATTCAGCTTTTCTGTCTATATCTGCCTGCTAGACGGGTGTGTGTATGATAACTCTGTGCATGCAGGAATGAAGTTGTTTTTTAAGTGTTGTTTATATGCCTGCGACAATTTCTCAACTGTTATAAATGCACCCTCTGTCTCTTCTGTTTTTCTTCCTTTCCAACAGATCTTACTTCTCCTGGCCTAGTCTACTATCTTCACCAGCTGCTCTTTACTGTTCTCCCCTAGTCTCTAACTATAACAAGCACCTCTTCCCTGCTTGACCCTCCAGCTTTCTCTCCTCTTTTCACTCCATTCAAGTAGTTGTAACTCATTCTCCTCCTGTTTTTTTTTACAGCTTGGACATAAAGCACTGATACTCAGGCTTTCCTCCCCATCTGTAATCCTATCCAACTTGGAACTATTCTTTCCACTTCCATAACTGTCCTCCCCATTTGTAATTCTATCCAATGTGGAACTATCCTGTCCACTTCCATAACTCCATGGACAAGCGGACGGGCCCTCTAAAGCCTCTCAGTGTAGGTGGCAATCTGCAGTTGTTGTTTAACTTTTTTGCTGTTCAAATTAAGGGAATATTACTTGTGTATCAATAGTGCCAGCTCACTCGCGGACATACCCTGTGGCCGTTAACCTCCCTCCATTTTTTTGCTTCTATATCTTTCTCATAAGCCTTGTTTGGCTATTTTAATTTCTGTTATCTGCAGTTATCTAACTATAACAAGCACCTCTTCCCTGCTTGACCCTCCAGCTTTCTCTCCTCTTTTCACTCCATTCAAGTAGTTGTAACTCATTCTCCTCCTGTTTTTTTTTTACAGCTTGGACATAAAGCACTGATACTCAGGCTTTCCTCCCCATCTGTAATCCTATCCAACTTGCTTGTTATAGTTTTTTTTTTTTATATGCTGCTGTTATTTTTTTTTTTTACCAAGATGTGATGTATCTTTATATTGTATTTAGAACTCAACTATCTTCCTTTTTTTTGCATTAACAATGTTCATATGTCTGTTATGTACTTGGAGCTTTTCTCCCCGAGCCTCCGCTGAAAATGGACATGTATCCAGCCAGACTCTCCCGGTTAACAAATGTAAAATAAAAAATAAATAAAATAAAAATACGCTACTAGATGGCAGTAGAATACCGAACACGGTCACTGGTTCTCAGCTAACATTTTAGAAACGGCTTACAAAATATCTAGCTGGGTAACAGCCCACCTTTATCTGCCATTCAAATATAGCATAACCCCTTGAGCATTATGTGAGCAGATGTTTAGTCTTAACAAAGTGACTATTTTGTTCTCCCATGTACCACTGTTTGATTTCAGCCTGTTAAATTAAAGCTTACCTGCTAAGAACTGTCCCTGTATATGACTGCACTGATTTACTGATTGGTATTTTAGTTGGTATTTCACAATCTTGGCTGGCTGGCTCATCCCGCTTCATTCGCCCTGCAGGTCACTCCACTCCCCTACCCTACCCTCAATTTCCACCCACCCCCAGGGATCCTAGACTTATACTTCTTGGACACACCTTCCTCTCCATCCAACTAATCAGATAGACCCACCATCCTAAATAAATAACACCACACCCCTTTTCTTTACTTAATTCTAACACAGCTCTCACTACTTAGTGTTATATCTCCTTAGGCCTTTCCTAACTACCAGTAGACAGCACCCCTTAACCAACTGTATCTACCATGCCTACCACAACTATATCAACACTAACTAAAGTACTACTCATTACCTTACTTGTATCGGTTATAACCTCTGCCTATTACTTAACCTCCTTTGAACACGTATTTAACCCCCAGTTCCATTACCCTACTAAGCAAACACCCACACAAACCCTCACTACCTCCCACAATAACATAAATATAATATCCACACCTACTTACATACTTGCAAAGTTCCACAAGCTGTCCCACATCAAGTACTGTAATCCCTCAATCAAGAAAGCTCAGTTTCTATTAAGTAATCTACATTACAAATTGCACATTCTAAGAAAGCAATCCTCACAAAATGGTGACATCCATCCTAACCCAGATCCAGCCAATGTTCTACCTGCTGACCTTCTTACCTCAAAACCCTCTATCACACTTAGCCCCAATAAACTCCCCAACTCACTCCTAATAGCACATCTCAATATCCAAAGTGTCAACAATAAAGTTCAGCATCTCCATTCTTTCTTAGATATATACTCTTTTGACATTCTATGCCTCACAGAGACTTGGTTAAAGCCACAAACTCAAGATAATGAAATTATCCCACCAGGATATACTATATTGTGGCATGACCATAAAAACAGAAAAGGAGGGGGAGTAGCAATTCTTTACAAGGATGGGCTACAAGTTACCACCTCACCCTATAATCCACTTAAAGACAATAATGCAGAAGTCCTTATTTCAAAGATTCAGCTAAATTCTAGTAAATCCATAAATATATTATGTATCTATCTACTTCCTGGAAATAACATAAACTCCTTGGAGGATATTCTTAGCTGGGTCTCAGCAACCTTCCCACAGGAAACTATAATACTTGATGCCAATATTGACTGGAAGTGCATCAATACTGAGCATCCCACTTCACATATTAACCTTCATGGCTTCTCTCAGACCATCACCTTCCCAACTAGAATTAACAAACCAAACCAAAAAGAAAGTACCTTAGATTGGATACTTATTAATAATCACTACCAAACTTATAAAGTAGGTATCTTCCCTAACAATGTAAGTGACCACTCCTTGACCTATATAATAAGGCAAAGAATAGACATCTCACACCCAACATCAAACAGGACTATACATTCCAACAAACATTTTAACCAAAATCTATTCCAGAGCAAACTTAGTACCTGTGAGTGGATGTATCTAAAAAACCTCCCATTGGATGAAGCTGTCCAATACTTTAACTCTAAATTCTTAACCATCTTAGACCAGCATGCTCCCAAATGTAAAATAAGAATCAGGTCAAAACCAGCCCCATGGCTCTCTAAAGAAACCAGGCAAAAAATCCTACTTTGAAATAAAGCATGGACTAGGTGATGAACTACTAAAAGCGCATCTGATCAACAAACATTTAGACAATTAAGAAACACAACTAAAAAATCTATACTCCTAGACAAAACAAACTTTTACTTTAAAATATAGCAAACAAACTAAAATAACCCACAACAATTCTGGGCAAGTATCAACAAACTCCTATACCCAGGACACTCTAGTACACCACCCCCTATAGGAGCTAATCATGAGACTCCCCTCCAAACTGCAAATGACTTTAACTCCTTCACAAAAGCCATTCAATCCCTAGCCAGTAAGCTAACCCCTGACACTTCTAGCTTCCCTAATCCTATGACTAGCACACTTCCTACCTTCATACTACAACCCATCTCTGCTAATATCATTTTTAAACTCCTAGCTAAACTCAAGCATTGTACCCCTTCAGCTGACCAGATTCCAGCTGAATATCTGCAAAAAGCAGCTAAAGCAGTCACTTCCTACCTTCATACTACAACCCATCTCTGCTAATATCATTTTTGAACTAATAGCTAAACTCAAGCATTGTACCCCTTCAGCTGACCAGATTCCAGCTGAATATCTGCAAAAAGCAGCTAAAGCAGTAACTTATCATATTTCCATCCTGATAAACAGAACTATTAAGGAAGGATCCATCCCTGCCATCTGGAAAATCTCACACATCATCCCCCTACACAAAGGTGGGAATTCCAATGATTATTTAAACTATCGGCCCATAGTCCTTCTATCCCCCTTAGCAAAAATAATGGAAAAATGCATCCATCATCAGCTAATAGGCCATCTCACTCAACATAACATACTAGCAAAAACCCAACATGGCTTTAGGCCATGCCACAGTACCACTACTGCCCTCCTATCCTTTACTGACACCATTAATAAATGCCACAATAACAATACACTCCCTTCAGCTCTATTTATCGATCTTTCTAAGGCTTTTGATATGGTAAATCACACCTTGCTTATATATCTACTCAAATCACTTTCCCTAGATTCCGTATCGGTAAAATGGTTCACTTCCTGCCTGAGCAACAGACAACAGGCAGTGCTCTGGGAGAATAATCTATTATCTCACCTGCCAGTTACACTGGGTGTACCCCAGGGCTCCATTCTAGGTCCCCTCTTATTTTCAATTTTTATTAATGATCTCCACTTAGCTATTCCCAATGCAACTTGTATACAATATGCAGATGATTCTACATTAATCTGTACAGCTAAATCTGCATCTGAACTGCAATCCCAAACCCAGAAGGTTTTTAACATAGTTAAGACATGGTTCATAAAGTGCTGCATCCTTTTGAATCCCAAAAAACAAAGCTCCTGCTCTTTACTCCCACTCGCAGGTCAACACCAATAGACTTCTCAGTCATCTTTAATAATGGCACCCTCATATCGCCAGACTCTACCACCAAACTCCTAGGGATCACAATAGATAACAACCTTAACTTTGATACCCATATTAATAACATTATAAAATCAGTTAACAGAGAAATGGGCTCCCTGTACAGAATCAAACCCTTCCTAACACCAATAGCAAGACCTATCATTGCCCACTCCCATCTAATCTCTACTCTTCTCTATGCCTCACCAATATATACCAACCTATCCAAAAATAATCTTCTCAAACTAGCTACCTCCTATAACAACATTTCTAGATTTGCCACTGGTAAACCCTTCAGAACCCATCACTGTCATAATCTCAAACACCTTAGGTGGCTTGAACTACAGAATCTGCTTCAACTCAATCAACTTACTATTGCTCATAAGATCCTTAACCAGCCTAACAATACTCCAATACTCTTAAACCTCATAACCTCTTATAGAAATCTTAATGCCTTGCGTTCATCAAATAAACTCTAAGTTAACATCAGTAAATCTAACAACATGGCAGGAGACTCTCTGTTCTCAAATGGAATTGGGAAAAAATGGAACCTTCTACCAAGTGAACGTATGTCCCTTCCTTCCTTACCACTCTTTAAACAAAAACTGAAAATGTTCCTAAAAATACACTGGCTATGCCCTTGTAGCAACCCTAAGTAATCAATAATTACTACTGCTACTAACATCTTTTTTCTAACTCTACTCTCTCCACTAAATTAATGTCCTGTAGTGTAACATGAAAGCATGTATGCAGAAATGGAAAACTGTATTAGCTTTTAATGTATGTAAATAATTAGCTCTAAATATTGTAAATAGTTTTAGGAAATGTGTAGATATATTCATCTACGTCTATTTTGTGTAACATAAAATCATCTTGTCTGATATTTGTCTTCGAGCCTTTCTCCCCGGGCCTCTACTGAAAATGGACATATATCCAGTTGGACTAGCCAGGTCAACAAATGTAAAATAAATAAATAAATAAATAAATAAATAAAAAAGGACAGAGGTGTTGAGCATTTAATAACAGAATCCCATTGTTGTCCTATACTTGTGAGAGAGAGTAGGGAGGGAATTTGTAGGATTCAGTTCAGTCCGGTTACTCAAACGACCAGTTCACATATCTGCTAACAATTTTAATTCAGTGCCCTTCTGTTTTGTTGGTAACAGCATATCTTGACAATTGCACTGTGTTATTCCTTGCTATCTTTCAGTGGAAGCAGTGATCAAGGCTTTTGAAATAGTGTATTCCATTACTGAGTCAGCAACATTTTAGAGTGATAATAATTATTTTGAAAGGTTAGCATATGTAACTTACTAGGGTGTAATTATCTGATGGATTATTAAACAGTGTAGAGAAATTAGATATCCTAACTATTAGCTGTGGGCTGTAATTTGTATAGCAACATACTGATGAAAGCCATGGTTACAGAATGCAAAGGACATCCATGCATTCATCTTACACGAAATTTACACTCACGACAAGGTAATATATGGTGTATGTTCCCCAGGTTGTGGAAACCATAATTTTCTCTCAAATTACATGCAGGAGCTAACAGTTACTATTGCTTGGTAGTCCGAGACCAAGTAGACAAAGGGTATATGCATGTGTGTTTATATCACTGAATCACTGAGTGTCCATTACATTGTTTTGGATGGGGTGTGTGCATGTGTGTGCATGTGTGTGGGTGTGTGTGCATCTCTGGGCTAATTAATTTGGGTGTGCGGACATTTGCCCATGCCTGTCATCAGTTTAGATTGTTACGAGATGTGTACATTGACTTCCCAACTGGGAGGAAGTGTAAGGATGACCTAGGCAGCTCAGCTGGAGTGTAAGAAGGAGGAGGGATAGAAGCTCAGAAGTTTGAGTCAGAGAAGTGTGGGGAAAATAGGGCATTTTAACACTCTATCTCATGGTCATTAAGAAGTGTTGGTTACGTGTGTGCTACGAACTTACAGTTTTCTTTCTTTTGCAGGTGGGGAGGTGCAGAGTAGACATCATTCGATGGCCAGAATGAAGGATGCATGAAGGTGATGGAGGCTGTTGCAAGGGATGTCCCGGTTACCAGAGGGGTGCATAATAAGGCTACAAAGTGCAGTACACAGAGTGAGCAATGGTCAGTGGCCTGAGAGGAGCAGAGTTGTAAGGTGATGGATTCTGCTGTGGTGGATGCTCTGGTGTCTGGAGTGGAGCACAATGTGGTCACACATAATCCTTGTATTTGGGTTCAGTAAGGCATGGCAGAGCACTCTGTTTTGGGTAGTAGGGGGCCAAGTAAGGTAAAAGTAGATTGGGGGCAGGGTAAAACACTGTTGGGATTTGTTTCTGGGGAGGTGGTGCTCCCACAGGTGGAGTTGAGTCACAACAATCAGAGGAGCCTGGAAAGTGATTACCTTAACAGCTTAGGACTCACAAACTGTAAGGAACACGTCGACAATAAGTATAAATGAAACAGCTTGTTCCTCTAAGCATACACAGTTCCACACCGACACAAACTGAGAATAAAACACTTATTTAATACAGGTAAAATTCAGTTGAGCGCTTTCATCTAAATTATATAGACTTCTTCAGAACAATTCTAAAACAATACCCCTTTGCTTAAATACTTTTTTTAAAAAAACAATCAAGTTACACGTCATTTCAGCAATTCATATTTAAAGTGCCAGTGTGCATATTCAAATAAAACCATCCTTATTTTTACTTTAATCAATAAACATTAATAAACATTAATACGATACTGCAATAAAATAGTTACTACTATTGGACCATTTTAGGGTTAATATTGATGAAGCTTCTATCTTATATAATACACCATTGTGTACAGTTTAAAGTTCATTTATATACAGTTACAAATTCCACTTTCCTTCTTTAATTTACTAAATTCTCTAAGATGGGCTTAATGGATATATGATCATTGAGTCCAGGGGGGGGTAGAGGCATTTAATCTGATTTGCCATCTGGCCTCAAGTTCAGCAAGTTTCTTTTTAATGCATCCACCCCTTGGATTCTCCTTGGCCATATCTAATATACCAAAATAAAACTCATTACAACCATTGGCCTGGGCAATGTGTCTCCATAATGCATTCTTAGTATCTTGCTTTTTAATATTGTAATAATGATCATAAATCCTTTGTCGAAGACACCTGTCGGTCTTCCCTATGTAATAACAGGAACACTTCGTACAATGGGCAAGGTATACTATATGTTTTGTCCTACAATTACCTTTTTTAAAAATAATTTTTGTATGATTTGAGTCATCCAACATAATACTATTCTTCTTTGTGATGTACCTGCATTGATTACAGGTGCCACAACTGGATGTTCCCCCTGTAACACCTGCTTCCCCATCATTTCCTTTTTTCTTTTCTATCTCATTTTTCATATTGGTCCCATTCCTGGCCACAAACTTGGGTGCTTTTCCTACTATGTCTACTATTTTTCTATCAGTCTTGAATATACTCCAATTATTGGAAATAATATTCTTTACCTCTCTATTCCATGGAGTGTATTGTACTATACAGGCTCTGTTATATTCTACACTTTCTTCTTCAGTAGCCTTTTCTTTTTTGTTGTTTTGCTCTCTGAGGGGTCCTGCACCTAAAAGGGGTGTATATTTTTTACCCCATTCTTTCCTTACGTATTCAGTTACATCCAATACTAACCACCTGGGATAACCTCTCTGAAGGAACATATCGGCTATTTTCCTCAGTTCTAATAAAAAATCAGCATAATCTGAGGTCATCCTGGCTGCTCTTATACATTGACCCCTAATAATGCTTCTTTTTTGACTAGAGGGATGACAGCTCGAATAATGTAGGTAGCTGTTGCTGAATGTTTCCTTCCTATGTATATTCATTTTTATCTTATTGTTTACTACTTCAATCTGGGTATCCAAGTATGCTATTTTATTTTTGTCAGCGTTAAATGTGAATTTAAGCCAACTGCATCTTGTATTTAAATATTCCTTAAAATTTTCAAGTTCCATAGGGGTACCCATCCATATCAGAAACACATCGTCCAGGAACCGATAATAACATGCCATATGTTTATACCAGTTGGTATTTAATATAAATTCTTCCTCCCAGTCATATAAATAGAGGTTCGCATAAATCGGGGCGCATGCCGCCCCCATTGCTGTACCCCTACTTTGTAGATAGTACTCCCCTTCAAATAAAATGAAATTGTTTTTTAATACTATTTCCATAAATTCCACAATTAACAATTTCTTGTCATTAGTTAAGTGACTAGCCTTTAACAACTGGTTTTCTAATCTAGATAGTCCATCGTCGTGGGGTATACTGGAAAATAGGTCTACCACATCAATGGTGACCAAAGTACATCCAGGTGTTATCATTTCCTTTTTAAGTCTGCCTAAGAAATCCCATGAATCTATAATGATGTGTTCTATAGACTTATATATGGGTTTTAACCAGACGTCCACCACCTTTCCAAAATTGAAGGTTTTTGACATACTTCCCGATATTATGGGTCGAAAGGGGGGATCCAATAAGTTTTTGTGAAGCTTAGGTATACCTATTATCGTACTGATAATAGGTTTCTCGATCTTCAAATAATTATATAGATCAACACTAATCCTTTCATCGATTAATAAGTCTTCCAGATACAAATTAATTTTATTATAACCTATATTAACTTCATTCTTAGAAGATGTACGGTAGTTACCCGAGTTAAGAAGAATATCATTGATCTTATTTTTATAGTCCTCTTGTTTAAATATAACTACCCCACCCCCCTTATCGGGCTTCATTATTCTAATCCATTTGTTATTTTGCAATTCTTTCAAGGTGTCAACTTCCTTTTTATTGATATTGTAATTAATTTTGTCACTATTCACTTTGTCCTTAAGAACATAAAGGTCGTCCACTACTATCTTTTCAAACATGGCTAATGTGTTATTTAATAAGGGGGTGTAAACACTCCTTTTCTTAAATTCACCTTTTCCTGCATTAATGTCTTTGATATTAGTATTATTATTGTATAAAACTGCTAAATTTAACTTCCGAATGTATTTTTTTACATCAATAATTGCATCCTCCACGTTAAATTTCCTTACAGGCACAAATTTCATCCCTTTACTGAATAAAGTAAAATGTTCTTTACTTAATTGCAAGTCAGTATAGTTGTGAATATGGAATTGTTTATAACTACTAGTAATCGTATTAAGCTTCTCTATCTCTTCCTCTTGCACCCTGGGTGGTGTTGTTGCATATGCTCTTCCACATTTTCCCTTTGGTGGTAGTGTGTTTGTTTTTGCTTTGTCTTTACTTCGTCCCATTCGCCCTCTTTTTCTAAAAAAACATCATTGTTACTTGGATGTGGCCTATTGAACCTCTGCCTATGGGTATTGGTATTCCAATTCCTTTTCGTTCCATCATTATATATCCATTTTTTTCCATTTCCCCTGGTTTCCCATCTGTATGCTGTACCCTTGGCATATTGCTCCAAGTCCCTATTAAATTTCTTACATTTTCTATCAAATATTTTATCCACTTGATTCTGCACCCATATATATTGTGTATCCATGCTGTATTCGTATTCATCATACATTAAATCATTTACTATATTGTCATTTAATTCCTCTAATTCATTCAATAATACACATATTTTTTTATCATTACAACTAATAATAAACCGCATAAATGAAAAACCAAATTCATCAAATAATTTTGTACATTGCATAGTAGTTTCATCGTCCAATTCAATCCCCATAGGGTATTTGAAAAATCTTAACCCCATAGGTACAATATTAGTGTCTACACATTTTTTCAAATAGCCATTCTCCACTTGCAAACTTTTACAAAGTTTCAGTTTTTTTCCAAACCTATGAATTAAGTCCTTCAATGTATTACTGTCATTTTGCGACTCATTTTTGTCCGTTTTATCAATATTTTTGTCATTATTAGTACATTTACGGTCAAAGTCGTAGTTGTTAACTACAAACTTGTTGAAATTAAACTTATTGCAGCCAGCATTGATACCGATGGCATCGGTATTACAATCCGTATCAACAGTACCTGGGTGTTTTGCACCATAGTGTAAGTCCTTTTGGGCGGTATCCTTTTCGGCTTAGCCCCCGAGATAACATATTCAGCCTCCGATCCTATTTCTCTTCCTCCAATGGTCCGGTCCATCCGACCCACTGCTCGAGAGTAGGACCCATGAGAGTTACTGCTCCTTATTTCACCGCTACCTCGTGGCTCACCTTGTCCATTAGGGATCCCATCATCATTGTCACGCATGCTGGTGGAGCGTGATGACATCACTGGAATACTTCCTTTTACGGTTTGCCCTGGATGACTCATAAGCTCGATTAGCCTCGTTAGTTCCCCTCTGATAATAGTCATCTCAGACTGTAAACTTTTAATTTCGTCCGGTAATTGTAGGACAAAACATATAGTATACCTTGCCCATTGTACGAAGTGTTCCTGTTATTACATAGGGAAGACCGACATGTGTCTTCGACAAAGGATTTATGATCATTATTACAATATTAAAAAGCAAGATACTAAGAATGCATTATGGAGACACATTGCCCAGGCCAATGGTTGTAATGAGTTTTATTTTGGTATATTAGATATGGCCAAGGAGAATCCAAGGGGTGGATGCATTAAAAAGAAACTTGCTGAACTTGAGGCCAGATGGCAAATCAGATTAAATGCCTCTACCCCCCCTGGACTCAATGATCATATATCCATTAAGCCCATCTTAGAGAATTTAGTAAATTAAAGAAGGAAAGTGGAATTTGTAACTGTATATAAATGAACTTTAAACTGTACACAATGGTGTATTATATAAGATAGAAGCTTCATCAATATTAACCCTAAAATGGTCCAATAGTAGTAACTATTTTATTGCAGTATCATATTAATGTTTATTAATGTTTATTGATTAAAGTAAAAATAAGGATGGTTTTATTTGAATATGCACACTGGCACTTTAAATATGAATTGCTGAAATGACGTGTGACTTGATTGTTTTTTTAAAAAAAGTATTTAAGCAAAGGGGTATTGTTTTAGAATTGTTCTGAAGAAGTCTATATAATTTAGATGAAAGCGCTCAACTGAATTTTACCTGAATTAAATAAGTGTTTTATTCTCAGTTTGTAACAGCTTAGGACTCTTACACGCCAGACAATTTCAATTCAGTTGTTTACTTGGCTTGGCCCTCTACAAACATTGGCCCTCTACAATGATGGGTGCTTTTGGCAAGACACTGAAGTTTGTCCCTAAGGTGTGGTATCTTCTGGGTGACAGGTCTGTCCCTCAAATAGGTATTGGTAATGTCACATACCAAGTTAAGGTTTTAGAGACAGTAGCACAAGGACCATTTCACTTGTTTTGTTGGTGTGGAGCAGACAATCACAGCTTTCTTTTCTTTGCAGATGAGGTGCAGAGTGGTCACCAGTGATGAGGTTGCAGATGGAGGAGCACAGAGTGGGCATCCATTAATGACTGAATGGAAATGGATTGGCTATGGGGAAGATTCTGCTAAGGTTGATGCTCCAGCAGTTGGATGGGTGCAGGAGGAGGTTCAAGGTGGGGAAGAGCAGAGTGGACATCAGTCGGTGACCTGAAGGAAGTGGGTCAGAGGTGGAAGCGCAGGCACTGGCGGCTGTCTCCATTGATAGAATGGTGCACAAAGGTGTTCAAGTGGGGGAGCATGAAGTATGTAACAGTCGATGGCCTGCTAGAAGTTGTTAGATGTAATTGATTTTGATGGGCTGGATGTTCCGGTTGTTGGAGTTGTGCACAAATGAGGTCACAGGGAATCTTATTTAACTTGTGGTTCTTTAAGGTATATTATATTTGGTGCAGTTTAGGTAATGGGTTGGCAAGTGAATAGGGTGTATCTTGGAGCTGGGTTAAGCAGAGTTAGGGAATTTTTATGAGGGGTCTGGGGGTTCTCGCAGGTGGGGTGGATGGGCAGCTGTCATAGGCATAGGAAGTTACTAGGTTAATGGTTTTTGGGCCTTTAAGTCTGTTATCTATCAATGTTTCAGTTATGGTTATTGTGCAACTTTATTTGGAAGATAGGGTATGCTGCGAGGGGCGGCAGGGTTGAGGAGTGGTAAACAACATGGTAACAAGTTTACTTTATTCTGTACTTGGGGTGGTTTCTAGGCTAATGGTTCTAAGGGGTTTTATAACCTAGCCATGTTCAGGTAAGTTAGATTCCACAATCCAGAGTGCAGTGCACGTTGCTCTTAATTAAGACTGACATGGGTGGATGTTATCCTTTCCAAAGGGCACATAGGTGGAGCTGTAAGGGGAATTTATATCTCTGGTTGTGGTAATTAGCAGTATAGCAGGATTGTGGACAGTTTTAATTTCTTTGTTTAATTATTAATTTTGTTGAGAACTCCTTCGTTGGTAGATTTGTGATAATTTTATTTATAAAATAAGGCTTTTTTAATGCAATGTTTGTGGTATTTCGCATGGGTATCTTTTGTATCATTACTATGTGAGGTGGGAGGTAATTTTATTTGGGGATTTGTTAGGACATCTTAATTTTCAGGGATGTTTTTGCATCTGGTAGTGTCTGCACTTTATGCAGTTGATGAAGGAGATATGCCCTTTGTGGTGCATAATGGTCATTAAGAAACTGTATTATGCGTGTGTGTGTGGAGTACTTAGTCTTTTCATTTGCAGATTACTCTGAGTGCAAATGAGGACATGCAGAGTTGGTATTACTTGGAGGACTGAAGGAATGTGGACTCGATAGGTGAGAGAAAAAACAGAGGCGGGTTTCGGCTGATGGAGCGGTATGAAAGAAGGTCACGGGTTGCCAGCAGTGCAGCTGAATATGGAGTTGTGTGTGCGTGTGTGTGTGTGTGTGTTTTTTTTCTTTTCTCTCTGCAGACAAAGGTAATGTCTTGTTTTGGTTTGACTTTTGTGCAGGGAGCATCAGGGTTGCATTTCACACTGTTTTATGAGTAGCGGGGATCTTCTTTGGAATGGATCAGACAGTGTTGCAGACATTAGGATATGGGGATTAGCGGGTTGCATTGCGTAAATTAGGCTGGTGAGCTAGATGGTGGGGTTTTGATAGGAGGATTTAGCTTTGAGTTACTGCAGTTTCAGGAGAGAGTGGGTTGGGTTGATTCACTACATTCTGGATGGTAATAGAGTGTCACGGACCTTGGGTGACCTAGTGGTATCGGGCATTCTTTAGTTTGTGGTATATTGTGTTTGGTTATTTTTGCCTTGCTTGGTAGTCTATTTGGGGTCGTACTTTTACCAGCCATGATGGTGGTTTGTGGTTTATTGTTTATAATGGGTAGTTGGTGTGATGGCAACATTTTATTAAATGGAATTTAATTAAAAAAAAAAAAAAAAAAAATACAAAAAAAAAAAAAAAGCAGATTTAAGAGAGGTATTACATTCATTGAAAAAAAAAATTTCATTGGGCGGTAAATGGGGTTGCAGTGTGGCAAGGTGGTATGCAATTGCCTTGGCATAGTTTCAATGGCAGTGGGCTTAATATTGGTGGTCCGGTGGCTGGTAATGCTCTTGGAATCATTGCAAGGCTTCCATTGGTCAGGTGGTATGGATTAGTTAGATCATGCGCAGTAGTCTCATGGTAGGTTATGAGATTATGGCTTATTACCTTAGCATAGAAGAGTGGTCAATGATTTGTTTTCAGCTGTTAGGTAATTGGCTGTTTTTCGGTAGTTATGTATAGGGTTAGGAGGTAATGACTTTGATACAGCTTGGTTAGGGAAGATGGGGTACACTCAATGATGTTTGACCTAGTGCCTTACTGGTGCTTAGATTGCTGGAAGCTTGGTCAGAGAGAGGGGGAACAGCCTGGTTAGGCTGGAGTGCAGAGAAGAGGGGCAGGCTTGCCCTCCTCTGTTCCCCCTCTGGTGTTGGATTTGCAATTCAATAGTTGGGAAGGAAGGTGAGCAGTTGCTCTGTTGGATAAGTTAATAAGCAAGCAGAGCTGCTTATTTGGATGGTGGTGTAATTCAATAAATTGAAGGTGAGCAGGGTAATGCTGCCTTGTTAGTGCACAGGTAAGTAAGCAAGTGGGGGGTGCTGCTTATCAAGGGTCAGTGGTTACGCTGCCCTTATGGTTATTTTATGTTTTCTTCCATGGATGTTATTATCATCTGTGTCATGTTTTGGTTGAAATTTATAACTATTGGTTAACAATCATATTTATGAAGTTTAATAAAGGTCATCAAATGTCATTCGGTGCTGTGTGTTTATTGAAGTGGACCAGGCAAATGAGATTTGGAACAGACCATTTTGTCCTGGGACATCTTCAAGTGAGGCTAGATATATAGATTAGCAGGAATTAGGAGAGTAAGGGGAGGATAGGGTTAAATTGGATGGAGGGAGGGATGTTTAGGAGGAAATGAGGTAAGGGTAAGGAGGGGCTTAGAGGGTTTTGTCAAGTGTAGCTGAGGTAGGAGTCACATTTTTGGCATGAACTTGCTACCCTCCCACCCTTCCCCCTTTTTATTAGTGGGGGATTGTGGTTACGTCAGTTTGGGAAGGAGGAGAAGAGGGGCAGGCTTGCCCTCTTCTGTTCCCTGTCTGGTGTTGGATGTGCAGTTCAATAGCTGGAAGGAAAGTGAGTGGTTGCTCTACTGGGTAAGTTAATAAGCAAGCAGAGCTGCTTATTTGGATGGTGGTGTAATTCAATAAATTGAAGGTGAGTGGGGTAATGCTGCCTTGTTAGTGCAAAGATAAGTGAGCAAGTGGGGGACGAGGCTTATCAAGGGTCAGTGGTTATGCTGCCCTTATGGTTATTTTATGTTTTCTTCCATGGATGTTATTATCACCTGTGTCATGTTTTGGTTGAAATTTATAACTATTGGTTAACAATCATATTTATGAAGTTAAATAAAGGTTGTCAAATGTCATTCGGTACTGTGTGCTTATTGAAGTGGACCAGGACAACAATAAATCCAGCTTGAGATACAAAAACAGATCTGACTCATGAACCATGGAGATACACTTTATTAAACCAAATCTAAAGTACAAAGTACAAGCTTTTACACAACAACACTTCATCAGGTATTAAAAGATGACTCTTAAACCATCCTTTTAAATAACTAGTTAAAAGTCAAATGACATTATTAATTACGAAGTGTAATGTAAAGCAACAGTTTACTTTATCTTTCATGTTGCTTAAGGTTTAGTGCTGGTTTTATGGTAACTGTGACAAACCAAAATGCTGCCAGCCCAGCTATCTGGAATTTTGTAAATAATTCTGTTATTTGTGAATATTGCTATGCTTTATACAGAACTGTATGCTATGTATTGAGCTTCAAGAATGTAACCACAGCATACCCTGCTGGGACATAGAAGATTAACATACAAAACGTCAAGAAAATAAGTTGAAATTAAATGCTTTTACAATGTGCTATAAAAGTTAGTTTCAATGCAAAAAGAGTACAGGATATCTAGAGCAGTTTACTTTATCTATCATGTTGCCTAAGGTTTAGTGCTGGTTTTATGGTAACTGTGGCAAACCGAAATGCTGCCAGCCCAGCTAGCTGGAATTTTGTAAATAATTCTATGTTATTTGTGAATATTGCTATGATTTATACAGAACTGCATGTTATGTATTGAGCTTCAAGAATGTAACCACAGCATACCCTGCTGGGACATAGAAGATTAATGTACAAAATGTCAAGAAAATAAGTTGAAATTAAATGCTTTTACAATGTGCTATACAAGTTGGTTTCAATGCGAAAAGAATACAGGATATCTAGAGCAGTTTACTTTATCTATCATGTTACCTAAGGTTTAGTGCTGGTTTTATGGTAACTGTGACAAACCGAAATGCTGCCAGCCCAGCTAGTTGGAATTTTGTAAATAATTCTATGTCATTTGTGAATATTGCTATGATTTATACAGAACTGTATGCTATGTACTGAGCTTCAAGAATATAACCATAGTACGTTACAGTATACCCTGCTGGTATATAAAAGATTAACTTACAAAACTTCAAGAAAATAAGTTGAAATTAAATGCTTTATGATATAAACTTGTGCCAGAAAGAAGACAGGATGTCTAGAGCTAGATGTTTTTTATTGTCTTGGAGAGAAGTAATTACTAAGTTTAAAATGTAAAGTGTTTTTTTTTTGCTTTATGACTTCCAAGTTCTGCAAACTTTTGAGAAATATGTACTTCTCACACAGATATATTAAAAGTATGTTAGTTTCTGTTAGTCTGTGAACTGAAATCAGGTGACAGAGTGATGTCATCCAAGCTGACATAGCAGTAATATTTGACAGTAATTTAAGAACTCTCTGAGAGAGAGAGAGATTGTGCATTTTGTATCTTGTCTTGGTCCTAGAAACATCCATTCAGCACTTCTGCCTGTATGATGTTCTGTAAGTAAGATTTAGGGCATAGTATGTCTTAGATATAAATAGGAATATAGTAAAGATTAGTTTAGATGTTTTCTGTATTTATTTGAGACTGTCCTGCAATGTTGTTTTAAAATATTTCCTGTGAATCTGAACTTTGAAGTAACTGTGATTGAGTATTGTCTTGTTCTTTTATTATTCATTATTAAATATATTTAAACCTATCTTTGTGGCTAATATTTGTGAGACATATTTAAGCTCTTAGATTACTTGCAGATGTATTTGGTGACACTGTACAGGCAACTCCTAAATAGCCTTACTCTTGGTCACACATTTGGATAATAGTAACTTTACACAGTAGGACTGATCACCCTTTGTAAGGGCGTTAAGTAGCTGATAAAGAAGGGTTGGTGGCAGTGATAACTACCTTATAATCTGGGCAGAAGGGGGCATAGCTAATAAACCTGCGCCAGTCTTCCCCAGGAGTGTCTGTGTGTTTGTATATAAATCAAATATGAAAGTGTGTGTGTGTGTGTGTGTGTGTGTGTGTGTGTGTGTGTGTGTGTGTGTGTGTGTGTGTTTGCGCTACTTGGGCAGGGACATGAAGCACTAGTTGGACAGTCTTGGCTTGACCCCTCAGCTGAGATCTTATCCCTATAGTTGTGCCAGTGGGGAGTCTTACTGGGGATCTGGAGAAAGAGGGAGAAACTAGCCCCCAGACTGACAGTGATCTATGTGTGCACTTAAGGGAAACTGTACTTTACTGTGCGTGTACTTGTCATCCTCCCACTGTGTACATCCCTTGCTATTGCCATTGGTGAGGATTGAGGCTCCTTGATTACTGGGCCAGTGCAGGGGCATCACAATAACAAAGCCATTTAATCCAGGAAATACATCTACCCTAAACGTACCTTTCCATCTGGATTCAGCATAATCATTATTTGTTTTCATATCACTTCCTCTTACATTTTCTTATATAGATTGCAATACAGCATAGTTGAAGGTGTATATCATCTTTCTCTAGCTGATGTTTGTAAAGGGCATTCATATTAACCTTCATTTTATATCTAATAGATGCTCAGAACATTGTTCTTTCAGTACATATGAAAGCTCAATAGATGTAGGGGAATATATTGCACTTATATAGCTACCATGATGCTTTCCATTTGATAATTTACACTTTAACACCACCATGCCATGCCATATATTTTCACACTATGCAATTTTGGTACCGCGAATTGGCTCACTAACTAGCTTGTTGATGTTGTACATTGTATGTTGATGACATCAACTTATGATTACAAGAGAACTATCTCAGGTATCTCGATTGTGACCTACTGAATGGCCAGATATTGGTTAACCATGCCGACTGAGAATTGTCAGCTTCTTTAGCACAACTTTCTGAATAATTTCTAGGTGACTGCAAATGGCACCACTGTTATCAGGAATAAATGAACAGCACTCTGTTTTGATGATTATGTACATACCCCCTTTAGAAGCAAGGGGAAAATCAATGCCTTTCTGTTCTGTAGCAACACACTGCACATGGCAGTCAGTTCAAGAGTAGTCAGGTTAATTGACTCAAGTAGCCATGCTTGCTATTTCCTAAAGATTGAATAATGTACACAATTCCCAGACAGACTTTACTGCCAGATAAAGCTGTTACAATTTCTGCTCCAGAAATAATACCATCATCAAGATCCATGTGATCTAGTCATTTAAAAGCAGTCTTTTGAACAACATTATGATAAATCCAAGAAGCCCCTATTTTCCCAACAGGATTCAAAATGTCTTCTGTATCTCTTTCCTGCAATGAGCATTATAAATATTTCTATCAGGTGATTTGTCTGTATATCATATAGCTGGAATAACACTGCTTATATAGCAACAACCCAATCAGTCTACTGATAACTAAGGATATGCTTGGTCTCTACATATATTATAGTATTCATGTAATGCTGTCATATCCAACCCTTCATCCCCATCATAAATTTACCAAGCAAAATTACAAATACTGTGTCCAACGAAAAGTGTACCATTTTTACGATACCAAATATGTGCTTTAGCAGACATTGACAATAGAAGTGGTACTACTGCAAAGGTAGTAGAGGTATTTAGTTTTTTGATTTTAGTAAGAAAAATAGAGAAGAATGATGAATGAATATCTATATCAGTTGCTGGTATTGGAATGGATGGAATACCCCCATCATATGCAGTAGGTATATGTGTGCAAACCTAACAGTCATTGACACTGAGAGTCTTGGCCTATATGTATAAGGCAGCAGAAACAGTATTACATTTATGATGCCAATCAGGTGTTCTAGATACAATACTGACCAAGTGCCTGTCCCTAGTTTTTTGAGATGCCCTTATCTCTCATAACAAGTGATTCAGTACTTAGGGTTCTGATGGCTGCAGATGATGATGATGATGTACTCACAGTTACAGATGAAAAAGGTAGGCAAAATAAAACAATGATTAAATCACAGTGACTGTTCCAGTAATAGGTCCATATGAAAATTGGGCATGTTGGTGCTGGATAGGGCTTTGAAGAAACTGCAAACATGTATGCTGAACTGCTCAGTTATATTCCATATAAAGTCAATTTCCAAATAAATTCCAACCAGAACTGGTGGTTGTATACGATCTCAGAAATGATTGTTGGTTACTTCATGCAATGTTTGGTCCATTGTCTAAAAAGCATAATGAATCCTTGATATTTGGTTCAGAAGCAAGGAAAAATAATGTTGATATTGAAGAAGAGGAAGAATCATTAAGTTTTATCTCAGACCAAGATGACATTATATAGAGTGACTTGATTTCACCTCCAGATTTAATTCAGTTGACTGATCAATCAGTTTCACTTCCAGATTTGGTTTGGATAACAAAATAAAAAAATCTCTATAGTCTTCATTTCTGGATGCAATGGCATCTCTGGTATTTTATCTGGCATGATTTGCAATAAGCACTGCTGTTTCACAAGGGATGCCATTGATAACATCTTGACTGCACTTGTCATGAGGAAGGGTCTTTTTGACATCTGACACATGGCTCCAAGTTGGCAGTCCTTTGCATCGGATGGCAGCACTGGTTGTAAGAAAAGCTAAGTAAAGTCTTTTCTATCTGGGGCATAAAGCATGTTTTTTGACAGATGAATTTAATGTAGATGAAATCTCCTGATTGTAACTCATGATTCTCATTTACTGAGGGATGTCTCAAAGCCTAAGACACAATCTGGTAGTAGTTTTGCAAAATAGAAAAGAGAAACTTGCAATACAAAAAAATTGATTTATATACTTGCAAATAATAAAAAATGTACCTGAAAATGGTAAGAGAGATGTGTAGTAGGCATTTTATAGCAGACATTTTCATAGGTCTCTCCATAAGAAGTTCATGAGGGGACAACTTTTCAGGAGCACCAACTGCATTTTGGATACTAAATAAAACTATATGTAAAGCTTCTGGCCAGTCAAGACCATTTTTACACATCTTAGCAAGGCAGGTCTTAGTAGTTGGATTTATGAAGCTTGTGGTCTATATGGGCAATGGTATATAATTTTGATATTTAATGTTTTACTGATCTGTTGTATTACCTGACTAGTAAAATAAGTACCCTGATCTGAATGGATACAACAAAGTACAACAAATCACAACACCGAACTGTTAAGGTAGAAAACAACTTTCACACAACCAGTTCAGCAGAGAATAATAATCTCATTAATTGCAGAGAACACATATACATGAGAGACTAGGAGATTAATGTCCTGTCTCCTCAAGCAATAGTACATTGAATCATTTACACCATTTTTTATCAAATGCAACATTATTGTGACAACTAAAATATAGCCACTGACTAATTAAAAATGAACATGTGATGCCCCTGCACTGGCCCAGTAACCAAAGGACCTCAATCCTCACCACTGGCAAAAGTGAGGGTGTACACAATTTGAGGAAGACAAGTACACACACAGTAAAGTACAAATTCCCTTAAAAGCACACAGAGATCACAGTCAGTCTGGGGCTGGTTTCTCCCTCTTTTTCCAGATCCCAAATAAGACTCCCCGCTGGCAAGCTATAGGGTTAAGATCTCAGCTGAAGGGTCAAGCCAATACCTACAGCACCCTCTCTGCCCAACCAGTGCTTCGGGTCACTGCCCAAGTAACTGACACACACACTTTGAGATTTGATTTATATACAAACACGCAGACACTAATGGGGAAGGCTGGCACAGGTTTACTAGCTATGCCCCCTTCTGCCCAGACTATTAAGGTAGTTATCACTGCCATCAACCCCTCCTTATCAGCTACCAGAAAGTCCTGACAAAGGGTGACCAGTCCTACTGTGTAATGTTACTATTGTCCAAATGGTACAGTTTAGGTTGTCGAATGCTTAATGATCGACACCTAAGCGTCGAAGTTTCAAAATCATGAATGGCCATATACACAAATTCTTTCCTCGGGAAAGAATTCGCTAGGCTGCCTGGAAATAAAATTAACTTTTCAACCTAAATATAGTGGGGGGCTTTGCTCCCCACACCCTCGATGTGGGGGGGGCTGTGTCTCCACCCCCCCAACTAAATATACCATCTACATTGGGGAAAGGGCAAATCCCTGATAATGGCCAAGCAATTTTTTTTCCCATGGAAAGAATTCACTTATATGGCCGTTCACGATTTTGAAACTTCAACACTTAGGTGTTGATCATTTAGCATTTGACAACCTAAGCTGTTGAAGAAATAATATAGACCCAAAAGCAAGACTATTTAGGAGTGGCCTGTACAATGTCACCAACTAAATATGGAAGTACCCTAAGAGCTTAAATATGTCTCACAAATATCTGCTACAAAGATAGGTTTAACTATAATAATAATAAAAGAACAAGACAATACTCAATCAACACAGTTACTTCAGAGTTTAGAATCACAGGAAATATTTTAAAACAACATTGCAGGACAGTCTCAAATAAATACAGAAAACATCACTAATCTTTACTATATTTCTATCTATAAATAAAAAAAAAAAGACTTTTCCCTAGTTACTTACTGCTAGTAAGGCAAGTGCAGATGATGGTGATGGATGTTTCTGGGTCAAAGACAAAATGCAAAATGCCCAGACTCTCTCTGAGAGAGTTCTTAAATTAATAATACAGATTACTGCTGGCTTAGCTTGGATGACATCACTCTTTGTCATCTGCCTTCAGTTCCCAGCCTAACAGATACTAACAGAATTTTAACATGTATGTGTGAAAAATACATATCTGTCAGATATTTACTCAGAACTGGAAGTTGTAAAACAAACACTTTTACATTTGACACTTAGTAATTATTGATGTTTCAAGACAATAGAAAAACCTCTAGATCTAGACATTGTGTCTGCTTCACTGACAGATAACGCAATCGTAAAACACTTTAATTTCAATTTATTGTCTTGCAGTTTTGCAAGTTAACTCTGTATGTTCCAACATTTACTATTAAAGCACACATTTGCACAGGTATATAGTTTATATACATTTCTGTTCTTTTCCAGTAGAGTGTGCTGTGGTTACATTTTAGCTCAGTACTTTACACACACGTCTGTATAAATCATATCAATACTCACAAATGACATAGAATTATTTACAAAATTCCAGACTGCTGGGCTGGCAGTGTCACATTTCTCCCCTCCCCGAAAACTCAACTAGTTTTTCAAGTGACCCTTGAGAAATGTTGCTTGAGAGCATTGAGCCTATCTGGGAATACCTTACCCCATTTCCTGTCTTAAGAGCCCATCTGCATTGGCATTGCTAACCCACTGCAGTGCTGCACTGTCATATATACTTGCAACTCTAGGCTCCACCTTAGTAACTTGGCATTTTGCTGGCTGGCTCGATATAAACATGTTAAGAGATTGTTGTCTGTAACTATAGTGAATTTCCTTCCATACAGATAAGCCTGACATTTCTACAGTGCTCACACTATGGCTAGGCATTCTTTTTCTACAGCTGCATAGCATTCCTCCCTTGGTTGGAGCATGTAACTGAGATATACCACTGGGTGCTCTTCTCCCGCTGAGGAAACCTGGCTATGTACAACCCCCACCCCATGGTTTGAAGCATCTACCTGCACAACAAATTATTTGCTGTAATCTGGACTGGCTAACATAGGGGGTTCTCTCAAAGCTCCTTTAAGCTTCTGGAATGCCTGCTCACATGCTGGGGTCCACACTACCTTATTTGGCCTGTTTTTCCTTGTCAGGTCTGTGAGGGGAGCAGCTATGGTTATAAAACTGGAGGCAAACTTTCTGTAGTACCCTGCTATCCCTAAGAATGCCCTCACCTGATTTTTGGTAACAGGGGCAGGCCATGCCTGAATGGCTTCCACTTTGGCATGTTCTGGCCTGATCTTACCACTTCCCACTCTATGTCCCAGGTAGGAGACCTCTGCTATATCCACATGGCATTTGCTGGGCATAATGGTCAACCCTGCCCTCTGTAGTCTGCCCAGCACCTTCCTGACATGCTGAAGGTGCTCTTGTCAGGAATGGCTGTAGATACAATATCACCTAGGTAAGCAAGGGGAAAAATCTCCTGCTCCTGATTGGATATGTTCTACCAGCCTCTGGAAAGTTGTTGGGGCATTTTTCATCCCAAAAGGCATCTTTGTGAACTCATACTAGCCAAAAGGAGTCACAAAGGCTGACCTCTCTCTAGCACTAGGAGTTAAGAGCACCTACCAGTAACCCTTGGTAAGATCAATGGTGGTAAGATACTTAACCCCACTCAGTTGCTCTAGGGCTTCATCTGTCCTAGGCATGGGGTAAGCATCTGACTCTGTGTGGCTATTTAACTTCCTGTAGTCTACACAGAACCTGGTGCTGCCATCCTTCTTTGGTACCAGCACCACTAGGGAGGCCCAGGGACTGCTGGACTTATGAATTACCCATTGTTCCAACATTTCCTTTATCTCCTCCCTCAGAGTCTGTTTGACTCTCTCAGGCACCCTATAAGGGCCCTGCTTAATAGGCTTTTGGGATCCTGTATCCACATGATACTGCACCAGGTGGGTGCACTCTGGTTTTCCAATGAACATGTCCTCAAACTCCTGTAACACTGCTAGAATTTCTCAAACCTGAGTAGGGGATAGCCGCTGGGACATTGCTACCCCTTTCACTGAGGTGTCATTTTGAGCCTCACTGAGGAGATCAGTCAAGAGATCCCCCTTAGACTCCTCCTGCCATTCACTGCAAATACTCAGCAGAAGGGCCTCCCTATCATGGTAAGGTTTCATCATGTTAACATGGTATAATTTGTGCCCCTACCTTCTGGCTAGCCATTCTACCATGTAGTTGACACCACTGACCTTCCATACAACCTTGTAGGGTCCCTCAACAGGCTACCTGCAGCTTGTTGTGTCTGACAGGAATGAGAACCATTATCTGCTGCCCTACAGCATACTCTCTAGCTTGAGCATTCCTGTCATACCAGACCTTTTTCTGCTGTTGGGCTTCTGCCAGATTCTCCTGGGCCAAGCCCATGAGTTCCCTGAGCCTTGTTCTGAGGGTTAGGACATATGCCACAACAGACTTATTGCAGGATTCACACTCACTCACTCTCCCACTCATCTCAAATCAAATCTAGATGTCTCTCACCCTGTGCTCATACAACAACTCAAAGGGTGAAAAACCTGTTAATTCCTGGGGCACCTCTCTGTAAGCAAAAAACAGATGGGGAAAATATTTGGCCAACTCCCTCTTAAACTGGTCTGGAAATGCCCGTAACATTGTCATGAGTGTAGAGTTTAACCTTTCAACAAGACCATTAGTCTGGGGATGGTAGGGCATGGTCTTTAGGTGCTTCACCCCACAGTACTTCCAGAGACAGGCAGCAGGTCTGACATGAAACTGGCATCTCTGTAAAGTCAGTATTTCTTTTGGGAAAGCTACCATGCTGAAAATCTCTAACAAAGCATTTGGCACTTTTTGTGCCTCAATGGAGGACAGAGCCACTGCCTCAGTGTATCTGGTGGCATAATCTACTACCACTAGAATATACTTTTTTCCCTGTAGAACTTGGGGTACTCAGAGGCCCCACAATATCCATAGCTACCCTCTGAAATGGCTCCTCAATCACAAGCAAAGGCATCAAAGGAGCTTTCACATTGTCTCCTGCCTTGCCTATCTTTTGGCACTGTTCACAGGTCCTGCAGTACCCTGTTACATCTCTGGAAATCCCAGGCCAATAAAAGTTCTGCATAATACGTCTCTTTGTACATTGTATGCCCATATTACCTGCAAAGGGAATATCATGGGCTATGGCTAGAAGTGCCAGGTGGTAGGCCCTGGGCACTACCAGCTACTGTATTCTCTCACTCTCTAGCCCTCCATCAGGGGTCTACTCTCTATACAGTAAGCCTTGTCACAGTACACATGCTTCACTAGCTACCTCCCTCAGGCCTTGTAATGTAGGGTCTGAGAGCTGAGCCTGCCTCAACTCTCTCTTTGAAACCCTTCCCAGTTACCCTTCCACAGGATGTCTGGCATCCTCTGACTATCAGCCTGGGTACTACTACTACCCACAACTGCCCTTGCAGTCACTCTGTTGAAGGGAACATCAGTACTCACAAGCAGCTGTGGCTCACCTTCAGTCTCACTGCTACAGAGTAGCTCCCTCCCTGAAGTAACCACCTCACCAGTCCTGGCTGCAAGTGTGCAGTCTGTCTGGGTCTCCCACATGCTTGTCTTCAAGCCAGACTGCATGTAACTGTATGCACACATGGTACTACATGATCAAAATCATTCCCTATCAGGACATCTGCAGGGATAGCCTCAAACATACCTACTTGCTAGCTTTCTTTTCCACCCTCCCAGTCAAGGTGAAACCTAGCCAAAGGTATTTGGAATGCAGTCCCTCCTAAAGCTCTGACTGGAGTAGACTGCCCAAGCAAGTAGTGCTCCTCTGTAATCATTGCAGGCTTCACAATGGTTAGGTCAGATGCTGTGTCTCTCAGCCATGGCCTCTTTCCCATTCATTAAGATAGGATATAACCTCTTGTGGTAGTTTGGTACCCTTGTTGTCTCAAGACAACCTGCTGTTGGCATATTGTCATTCCCACTTACTGAGTCTCCCACATTTTGTTCCCCATCTTGCCTATGTGGACATCTTTATGCTATATGGCCCCACTGGTTGCATTTAAAACATTTCACCCTTGGTCCTGGATGTGTACCTGGACTAGTGGCTTCCCCTGCTACTGGCGGACTCTGTTGGGGCTGTCTGGGCTGCCCACCATGGGTTCCCTTAGACCCATGAGCAGCACTGGGTGTCTATTTCCTGTGCAATGATGCCCTGCTTGCTAGGTATAGGTCTCCCTTCTTCCCCAACTCATCTGCAGTAGTGCATTGTCTATCAGCTAACCAGATTCTCATGTCCTCAGGCAAAGTGCTAAGGGCTTGTTACCTCACCAAAAGGTCTGCCAGCCCTTCAGAAGTGGTGACCTGACATCCACTCACCCATCTATGAAAATAACTGCTTAGTTCAGCAACATATTCACACATACTTTCATATGCCTTGCGTCTATGCTCACAAAACGTTTTCCTATAAGCTTCAGGTGTTAAATTAAAACGTTCTAAAACACAGTTCTTTACAACATTATAATTTAAACAATCAGTATCAGGCAGTTTAGAAATTATAGTTACAGCTTTACCATGGAATAATTGGGTCAGGAATCATACCCAGAGCCATTGGTCAACATTGTACTGTTTACATACCCTTTCAAACATATGAATGAAACTATCAAAATTATCCCCCTCTGTAAATTGTGGAAGAAATTTACTGACCTTTGTTGCTTCTGGGGTTTGGTTACTCCTTTCCCCATTACCTCCATGACTCTGGCGAAGAGTCAGCATCTCATTTTCATGTTGCCTCTGCCTCTCCTTCTCCTCATCTTTCAGGCATCACAGTTTCTCATTTTCCTCAGCCTTAAGATGTTGCAGTTTTTCATTTTCCTCAGTCTCTAGATGTCTCAGTTTCTCTGCTGCTTCTGTTTCCAAATGCTTGGGCTCCAGCTCAAGTCTCTTTAACTTCAGACAGATTTTTAAGTCCTCTGTGAAAAGGTGAACTGTCCATTTTCTGAGAGTTGTACATCTCCAAGGCTAGTCTGATTGTCCTCCTGGTTGCTATTGTGTAATACAGCTGTGACTAAAGCTGCAATCATGTCTGCTTTAGTCAGGTTTGCATGCACCAGTCCATTAGCCCGGCACATTTCAGCCAACTGGCTCCTCTGCTGACATGCTTGCCTGCTCTTCTTGACTAACTAAGCTAACAAAAAAAAAAATAAAACAATTGTGATATGAACTCTGTTCACTGCGTGGCTGATTGAGAGTACAAACACCTTCAATGACCAATGTACACTGGCTACAAGAATTCAGTAGCCACACCACTACAAGCTAATTAATACATGATGTGGCTAACTCAACACTGTCAGCCAATTAATATGTGATGTGGATATCGCGGGTTTATATCAGTTCACTGAAATGGCTGAAGTTTGAACAACATATGTTCGAACGTCTAACCACGAAGTGCTAAAACATCAAAGTCTTAGAACAGCAATTTTTTTCCCAGGGAAAAAAATTGCTGTTCCAAGAAACACGCACACAACACAAGCACACCAAAAAAACAGCAATCCACACACATACACTTAAAATCCTACATCTAACCCTACACTAAACTATACATACACTACTATCTATCCACTTACCTTAACCAAACTCTAACCCTAAGGTCCGTCACTATCGCACACTCACCTGACCCGCGCCCTAACCCTAACTCACCTATCCCACCCTAACCCTAAAGTCTGTCACTATCGCACACCCACCTCACCCGTGCCCTAACCCTAACTCACCTAACCCGTGCCCTAACCCTAACGTCCACACAATCGCACACTTACCTGAACCCAACCCGTAACTTCCCACCACAGTTCTGATAATCGCAAAGCCACAGAAATGGCCCACCAAATTCTTTCCGTTCCATGGCTTCGCGATAATCAGTGTTCGAACTTAACAGTTCAAACATCTGGTGTTTGATAATCAGCCATTTCGACTGACTGATATAGATCTGGATATCTCATCACTGCCAACCAATTAATATGTGACGCCCCTGCACTGGCCCAGTAATCAAAGAGCCTCAATCCTCACCACTGGCAAAAGTGAGGTATGTACACAATGGAAGGATGACAAGTATACACACAGTAAAGCACAATTTCCCTTAAGAGCACACAGAGATCACAGTCTGTCTGTTGGCTGGTTTCTCCAGATCCTCAATAAGACTCCCCACTGGCACAGCTATTGGGTTAAGATATCAGCTGAGGGGTCAAGCCAAGACCTGCAGTACCCTCTTTGTCCAACCAGTGCTTCATGTCCTTGCCCAAGTAGCTGACACACACTTTGAGATTTGATTTATATACAAACACACAGACACTCCTGGCAAAGGGTGACACAGGTTTACTAGCTATACCCCCTTCTGCCCAGACTTTAAGGTAGTTATCACTGCCACCAACCCCTTCTTATCACCAACCAGAAGGCCCTTACAAAGGCTGATCAGTCCTTCTGTGTAATATTACTATTATCCAAATGTTGTGCGATCAAGAGCAAGGCTATTTAGGAATGGCCTGTACAGTGTCAACAATTACATATGCAAGTTCATAGGCTCATAGGTGTTTACTAGGCTAATGACTGCAAGAGCCTTTTTAAGCCTAGCCATGCATTCCAAATTTTTGACAAGTTCTGATACCCTTGATAAGTGTAAGCATGGGCCTGGGAGATGAACCATTTACCGGTTACCTGTTTGCATCAGAGACATAGGTGCCAAAGCAGGGAATGAATTTCCATTTTCCCATCCAGTTGTCCAAATTGCACTTGAATTGGATTAGGGAGGAACTCTGCTTCTCATGGATGGGGAGCCTGTTCCATAGACGGGGTAGTCTCTGGGATGGTTTCACTTCAGAATCCTGAAATATTACAATCCTGAATTTCATAAAACTTCATAATCTAGAAGCCCCAAATCCTGAAAATTCAAAATCCTGAATCCCAAAAGACTGAAAACACACAGGATACATATACTGGCTATAGAGAAGACAAACCAGATTACATTCCATCAAATATAAACAGGAGGGCAATCCACAGTGACCCCCCATGTGGTTAAATATATCAACTCCAAGACTGCACTTCACTACACTATCATGAGTTATGTTGTAGTATAGCAAGTTAAAATGGAATGTTACTAAGGTTACAACAGGCAGTCATGAGCACGTGATGGTATGTTTGCCATTTTTTTCTGTGGAGTGCAATCTTGGTGTTTATATCTTTAATTAGCAGGGGGTGTGGTGGGCACAGCCCCCCACATGGGGGGTGCAAGGGGGCTTACCCCCCTGACCATACTTGGTGAAAAGTGCTATCCTTGGTCTTGTATGTGTTTGTCCGTGTCCTTGTACCGGAATATTGTCATTCTTTGTGTCCTGTATATTTTCAGTATTTTGTGATTCAGGATTTTGAATTTTCAGGATTTTGGGTTCCAGATTATGAAGGTCAAGACTATGATATTTCAGGATTCGGACGTGAAACCCTCTGGGATACATACCTAACTCTCCAGCAGGTGTTATTTATATCACAGGCAAGGTTTAAGTCTTTAGAATGGGTAATTCTGGTACTGTTTGTTTTGTGGATATGCAGGATGTCCATCAGAGTGGGGTGTGACAATGCCCTGTATGCCAGGCATAGATCTCCCCTCAAAAGCCTGTTGGAGACAGAATACAGGGATAGGGCCTTGAGGCGGTCTGCATAGGACATATTACTTATGCCCTGTATTCTTTTAGTGAGGAACCTCTGTGGACATTCCAGTTGTTGGATATGCCTGGTTAGGTGCATACCAAAGGGAGCATTGTACTCGATTATAGGTTTGATGAATGCTGAATACAGTTGAACAATGACTTCCTTGAACTTAGATGCCATACCTTTGTTTATAAGTTGCGCAATATAGAATGATTTCCTCACCACTGTAGACACATGATGATCAAAGGCTAGATTACTATCTATATGTGTGTGTCCCTAAGTCAGTGACTACTGGGTCAACTCTAAGAGGTGTGTTGTCAATATGATAGTTACCATGTGTGGATGACTTCCCAGAAGATATTATTATGCATTTCTTGGCATTTAGTTTTAGTCCATGACTCTGACACCAGTTGTTTGTCTGTGTCAGCCCTTCCTGGAGAACATTTGTGTCAGTGTGAGATTCAATGACAACTCCTAATTTGTAATTATCTGCAAATTTAGTCAGCCAGAGATCACTGACATTGGTCTTGACTTTTGAGAAGTAAATGCCAAAAAGGAGCGGTCCATGGACTGATCCCTGAGGGACTCCACTTGTGACTGGCCTCTTTGTGGAGGTGGACTCCCCAATTCTAACTCCCTGGGTCTTGTCTGTGAGCCAGTTGGCTATCCACTGGGTGACATATAGGTTTTTGCCCAACCTCTTGAGTTTGTCAACAATGCCTGAGTGGGGTATTGTGTCAAATGCCTTGGCCAGGTCAAGGTAGACAGTGTAAACGATTTTGCCCTCATCCATTGCTTTGGTGACCTTCTCAAAGAAGTCCACCAGGTTGAGTAGGCATGATCTGCTCTAAGAGCTTAAATATGTCTCAGGCATATCAGCCACAAATATAGGTTTAAATATATTTAATTATAAATAACAAAAGAACAAGACAATACTTAGTCAACACAGTTACTTCAGAGTTCAGAATCACAGGAAATATGTTAAAATAATATTACAGGACAGTCTCAAATAAATACAGGAAACATCTAAACTAATCTTTACTATAGTCCTATCTAGATCTAAAAGAAATTACTTTTCCCTAGTTACTTACTATTAGCAAGGCAAGTGCAGATGATGGTGATGATGGATGTTTCCAGGTCAAAGACAAACTACAAAATGCCCAGACTCTCTCTCTGAGAGAGTTCTTAAATTAAAAATACAGATTACTGCTGGGTTAGCTTGGATGACATCTCTCTTTCTCACCTGCCTTCAGTTCCCAGCCTAACAGATACCAACAGAATTTTAACATCTGTGTGTGAAAAATACATATCTCCAAGATGTTTGCTCAGAAATGGAAGTTGTAAAACAATTATACACTTTTACATTTGAAACCTAGTAATTATTTCTGTTGCAAGACAATAGAAAAACCTCTAGCTCTAGACATTGTGTCTGCTTCACTGAGAGATAACACAATCGTAAAACACTTTAATTTCAACTTATTATCTTGAAGTTTTGCAAGTTAACTCTGTATGTTCTAGCTTTTACTATTAAAACATACATTTGCACAGGTATATAGTTTATATACATTTCTGTTCTTTTCCAGAAGGGTATACTGTGGTTACATTTTAGTTCAGTACTTTGCACTCACTTCAGTATAAATCGTATCAATATTTACAAATGACATAGAATTATTTACAAAATTCCAGATAGCTGTGGCTATTCTTTGAGTCAGGCTTCTGGGGCGATAGTTTGCAGTATCGATTGAGGCACCACCTTTGTGGAGAGGGACCACTGTTGCTGTACACTGCTCTTTGAGTACATATCCTGTGGTAAGGCTGAGACTGAACAGTGGCTTTATGTTTGTGTTCAATTCTTCTTGGGGTTCATGTTGGACATAGCCCAGGACACCATCTGGTCCCATTGATGCTGTGTGTTTTGCTTTGGAGAGGTTGGCCGTTACCTGAGCATCTGAGATGTCAGGGAGCCAGCACTCTGCTGGGATAGATATTTGCCATTTGGGGGGGGGGGTTTGCACTGAACCTGTCAGCTCGGATGTTGGCAATGTCTGTGGGTTTTGTGTATTGTTTGTCATTTTGGACTAATTCTGAGCATATCTGGGAATTCCCACCCAGGTTCCTACCATAACTAAAGAAAGCCTTGCGATTATCCTTAGTGTCCTGCACAATTTTTATCTCAAAGCTGGCCTTAGACGATTTTATGTGTGGCCATAGTTTTTTAATAATACTGATCGGAGATGCCTTTCCTTTTTGGGATTTTGCTCTATCATATAGTAGCTTCCTCCTTGTATTATATGGTTTGTTTATGGCTGGGGTCCACCAGACAGGATGCCTGCCTTTGGAGGATTGGGTCTTGGTTTTATTTGGGATTGCATGATCCATGCATTCCTGAAGGTGTTCATAGAATGCGTTTATAAAGGGTTATGGGTTTGGGTCGTATTTTCCACAGGCACAGGGGCTGTGAAGGATTCCACCTCGGTTTTGAGGAGTGTGAAATTTGCTTTAGAGAAAAGTTTTTCACTGTGGTTTTCTGGGCATGGGCTGGGGTCGGGATGTGAATAGCCAGTGAGATTACTCTATGGTCTGATCTTACCAGTGAGGGATACACTTCTGGTCTTGGGCATAGTTGAAGTCACCCAATATAATGGTGTTTGGGGAGACCTTCATATTTTCATGTGTTCTCCCTCCAGTCGGTCAAGTGTGGTTCCTGGGTTTAGGAGGGTGGTCTGTAGCAGGCTATGAACTGGAAGGCAGTTTTACCCACTGTTAGTTGCACATGGATAGTCTCTGATGCTTCATGCTGTGCCACCAACCTGGGGGTGTGGGTATCTTTGACAAATATTGATACTCACCCTCCTTTTGTAGTTTGTTCCATGTTTTGGGGCTGTAAAGCATGGTATGAGGTGTAACCTGTTAGTGCTAGGGTGCTCTTGGGACCCTTGAACCAGGTTTCTGTTACTGCACAGATATCAACATTCTCCATGCTGAGGAGAGTTTGGAGTGCGTGCATCTTGCGGTTTAGACTTCTGGCGTTGAGTAGCATTACTTCTAGTTTCTTATCCCTTGTGATACCTATGGAGGAAAGGCCAGGGGTGACAGGTGAAAGCCGTCCCTAGCGAAGCATCATGTGTTGTCGAGCATGTCATCCCAGGCTGACAGGCATTGGATCCCCTTTGACTGACACAAATACTTAAGCCAATTGTTGTAATTGATCATCTTGTCTTCATATTGTGGCATCATGCTTGGTGAGGGTAGGATGATACTCAAGGTAATCAAGTTTGCATATACTACATGGTGGTAAATGTTGTTTAGCACTACCTTACATTGCTTAACACATGGCAATCATGCCTCAGGTGGTGCTGCAGGGCTGCCTATGTCAGATGCACATACTACACTCCCTGTACATGTTTGAAAGCAGGTTGTGTCAACTTAGGCATCCCTTTCTCAGGAGTCAGAGAGAGGTATCATTTCCAGGGTTCCTACTAAGCCAGTGCATGTGCTATGCATTGCCTCTTTGCCAAGGCATACTGGGCATGCCTCCTTCTGCCTACTGGGGCAGGCTCAGGTTGTTCCTCCTCCGAGTCACACTCTGCCTGTGATGGCCTTGGCAATGGTGGGGGGCTGTTTGGTCCTGCTGCAGCTGTTTTCACAGAATCATATTATGTAGCATAGCACATACCATGACAGTTTGGGTACATGTAGTTGGTGAGTACTGCAAGGCTCCACCAGATGTGTCCAGGCACCAGAACCGTGACTTGAGCAGCCCAAACACACACTCGATTACATTTCGTGTTTGTGCATGTGCCTCATTATGGCGTTCCTGCTCAGGTGTGTGTGCATTTCTGATGGGTGTCATCAGCCACGGCTCTAGTGCATAGCCAGCATCCCCCACTAGGTGACCATGTGGGATGTCCCCATTGGCAGATGTCTGGTACAGCTGCGTCAGATGCCAGATATGGGAATCATGGTAGCTTCCAGGGCAGCCAGCACACACATTCATTATTATGCCCTGGGCATCACACACAACCTGGCAGTTGATGAAGGGGAAGCTCTTGCGGTTAATGTAGGCCCTACCCCACTCACCGGCTGGTGCTTTGATGCATATATGCATGCAGTCTATTGTACCCACTACCTCAGGGTATTCTGCTATTTGCTGGAAGAGACGCATATTGCTGGCCAATACCTCACGGGAATTGGGGAAATATACATGATCACCAACATGTGCTGACGTGGCATCCAGGAACTGGTGCAGTACCCTGGATGCTGATGCCTGTGATATCCCCATCATATCACCAGTTGGTCTCTGGTAGGTAACTGTTGATAGTATTCTTAGGCCAACACATACCTTGGTTTCCACTGGGATGGGTTCCCCTCTATTGGTTCTGTGTGTGAGGTGTGGCCTGCTCAGCTCAACAATTTGCTGCAGGAGGTCTCTGTCCACTCTATAGTGCTCCACTATCTCCAGCTCATGTAACCCCTGGTAGGTGACCCTGGGCCTGTACACTCTTCTCCGTCTCCTCACTGTGCATTGTCCGGCAGCATTTGCATTGTCACCACCCTCAGCATGTTGCATATGTCGCCTTATAACAGCAATGGCAGCCCCTAGCATTTTTTGTCTGAGTGAAGCTTTTTCAGTTTTCACTTCTAGTAGCTTACTCCGGTGTTGCAGTGTCTCTTGAGAGAAACACACTGCACTGTTGTTTGCAGAGTTTTAAGTGCTGGGCTGGACTAGTGTTCTGCCTGTGTAATTGCCTGATTCTGATTGTTTTCACCTGCTAGCTCTGTTAGTACTCCCTGGTAGCCTCCTACTATTTGTTGTGCTTCCTTTTTCCTTTCTGTTTCCTCGGGGGCAGCACTGCCCACACAAACGCAAACACGTGCACACCAGCTCACAAGCGTGCACACATGCTTAGACAGACTAAAACTTGCTTATTTGGGTGAAAACGCATGCACACCAGCGCATACGCGCTTACAGGTCTTTAAACAGCCCTATACATGCTTACTCCGGGTTAAACGCGCTCACTCACGTTTCCACGCATGCACTATGTCTTACTCAGGTTTACGGGCATGCACACGTGCACATACCCACTCAGCAAGAAACTTTGGTGTTATCCACAGTATACACCTTCCATTTCTTGGCTTTCCCTGGCTTACCTGTTGACACACCTCTTTCCATGATGTCTAACTGACAGCTAACACATGACACTCTGCTCCAATGAGCTTCACTACTTCCATACATACCCCCCTTGTGATGTCACCTATCTCCTACTCTGTTACTCCCCATACCCTACTCCTACACTCCACTGACTGTGCTCATTTGCTATGTAAAAGTGCGATTCACTATCCTAACACTCATTTACATAGGACTGCCTACTAATGCTTGGTTACATGTCTTAGACTGGGCTTCTCCCCTTAGCAACCCCTACTCAGTGGCCATGTTGTCTTCAGCCTGCTATTCCCTTACATTGTAATTTAACAATTTTCATAAATTCCACGTTTGTGGGTTTTGATTTTTAATTTTCTGATTTTTGTGGTGCAGCCCGTTTGCGTGGTGCTGCGCTATGCTTAAACATCGGAAATCACAGAAAAAAAAAGTATTTTTATTTTAATTTTGCATCTGGGAACATTTCCAATGGCCGTATATTTGGCCATTGGCATGCTTCCTCAACCATATGCAACCTTTATTTGGAGCTGACAAGGCTCCATTGTGCTATTTGCAGAACGGTACTCAGTTGTCAACTGAGTACATTTCTGCAACTAACACGGCTCCTACTCGGACAGGTTTGTGCTTCCTGGATCGCAAATTTACCTCATTTGCATGCCTTTCGGCTGCAAGTGAGGTAATTTGCATATCCCAGCCCTGTCCGTGTAAGAGACGTTTTTGGAGCTCTCTTAATTATGCATATATATATATATATATATATATATATATATATATATATATATATACATACATAAGTTGCGTAGACCGAAGTTCCACTTAATCGAATTTCATTTACCCGAGACAGCAACACCAAATGTTTAATTCAATGTTTAATTCAATGAACACTCACATCACCAGAATTTTAGTCTGGAAAAAGAGGCAGTTAGCCAACATGGAGAAACTTACCCTTTTCCCCACTATAGTGTGATCTTGGAGTTGGTATATTTAGTTAGGGGGTGGGGGAGCCGTATGCTTTGGTGTGGTTCATAGGCTCATAGGTTCATAGACTAGTACTAGGCTAACTGCCCTTCCGAGCTATTTTCAGCCTAGCCAATTATTCCTTGTGAGACTCAAACCCTGTACCTTGTGTTTGTAAAGCAAACACCTTAACCATGAGGCCACCCTCCCAACCCTTTTTTTAAATGTTTTTTTAAATGTGGGCCAACTGCCTCTCTTCCCGGATTAGAATTCCAGTGATGTGACTATATATCTATATATATATATATATATATATATATATATATATATATATATATATATATATAAAGGAGGTCATTGTCCCACTGTACTCATCCCTCATTAGACCTATTATAGAATACAATGCCCCGTTTGGTATGTACCTCTCAAGACATCTGCAACAATTGGAAAGGCCGCAGAAATACCTCACTAAAAGAATCACAGGCCTAAAGTAGATGCCCTATGCTGACTGCCTTAAAAAACTCCAACTATACTCTGTCGCATATCATCCACTCAGGGGCAATCTTTGCTTAACATACAAGGCCATGTCAAACCCAGAGCTGTTGGACATGCTACACTTAAAGAAATCCCAATCCCTCAGAGCTACACGCTCCAGGGATCTAAACCTTGTCATCACAATAAACAAAACATGCTGGAGGGATAGGTTCCTGACCCAGAGACTCCCCAGACTCTGGAATAGATTGCCCATACATGTCAAGCAGAGTGCCTCTTTGGTCCTCTTCAAAAGGAACCTTGAAGATTGGATGGGAGAAAGGAAATTCACCCCGGGGATCATGTCAGTCACCCTGCTAGACAGGGGTCCAGTGAAGTAAATAGTGTGGGAAGAAATAGCCAGGGAACTGTTATGGCTAGGCTTGCATAGGCCCTAGGGCTGATAGCCTAGTACCAAACTATGAATCTATGAACCTATACATATATATATATATATATATATATATATATATATATATATATATGTATATATTATAGCCCCTACTGTAAATTTGATCTGGGACAATCCTCCCAGTCTGGTGTTCACTCTACTTAATACAGAGAGAACATATGAGAAGGCCAACCCACTTAGGTTCTTAACCTTGAATTTTTCTTCTGCTCCTTCTTCCTCGCTCCTTGCACTTTACTAAAAAATGTACTTTATTTTGCTTTTGCCTCTTCTTAAAAGTACTCAGTTGTATTTATTCTGCTCCATTTATTACTGCTTGGTAGTAGCCTGATTTAATTGTAACTGTTACTCTAAGCTTTTTGGGTTGAGCACTTGGGCTCCAGACCAGTTGTTTTACATTAAGAAGGTTTGTGGTCTGCGCTGTTGTGGCAGGACAGGTAGCTTACATCCTTCTAAGTTGGGAATTGCTGATTGAAGGCTCAGTGTCTGTTATTCTAAAAGTGTATTAGTTCTGGTTAAAGCACCAATTATTTTATATTAAGAAGGTTTGTGGTCTGCACTCTTGTGAGAGAAGAAGCTAGATTCTGTCCTTCTGAGCTGGGAATTTCTGGTTAAAGGCTTATTGTGCCTGCATATTTGAACATTTTTTTTCTGAAATTGGTGTGTCTTGGTTGCTGTAGCATAGACTAGATTTGGGTATCCTGAATCTAGTTTTGTTTGTATAACTTGAGCACTAATCCAGGCCATCTCTTTTGGAGAAGGTTCCCCTGCACCCTAGTGGCAGGAGTGTGCAGTTAGAACTTGTCGGACTGAAGACTGCTGGAACAGGGCTCAGTTTTGAGCTTTTTAGTGGTTAATTGGGTAATTTGTTTAAATCACTTTGCTTGTTTTCTATTGTTATATAAAAAAATTGCACTTAATTCATCTGCTTTTACTGTATTTGTGTTTCTTTATACTTTATTACTTTATTTAGCTTTTGCTGCTTGTTCTTAAAAGTACTTAATTGCATTTATTCTCCTGCATTTATTACTGCTTGTTAGTAGCCTGATTAAATTGTAACTGTTATTCTAAGCCTTTGGTTGAAGCACTTGGGCTTCAGACCAGTTGTTTTACATTAAGAAGGTTTGTGGTGTGCACTGTTGTGGCAGGACAGGTAGCTTACAACCTTCTAGGTTGGGAGTTGCTGATTGAAGGCTTATTGTGCCTGCTTATTTGAACTGTTTCTTTCTGAAATTGGTATGCCTTGTTTGCTGTAGCATAGACTAAATTCAGACCTGCTGAATCTAGCTTTGTTTGCATAACTTGAGCACTAATCCAGACCATCATTTTTTGAAGAAGGTTCCCCTGCACCCTAGTGGCAGGAGTGAGCAATTAGAACTTGTCTGATCAAAGACTGCTGGAACGGGCTCAGTTTTTAGCTTTTTATTGGTTAATTAGTGTCTGTTATTCTAAAAGTGTATTAGTTCTGGTTTAAGCACTTGGGATTTGGGCCAGTTATTTTACATTAAGAAGGTGCGGTCTGCACTGTTGTGGGAGGAGAGAGTAGATTCTGCCCTTCTGAGCTGGGAGTTTCTGGTTAAAGGCTTATTGTGCCTGCTTATTTGAACTGTTTCTTTCTGAAATTGGTACACCTTGTTTGCTGTAGCATAGACTAAATTCAGACCTGCTGAATCTAGCTTTGTTTGCATAACTTGAGCACTAATCCAGACCATCTTTTTTTTGAAGAAGGTTACCCTGCACCCTAGTGGCAGGAGTGTGCAGTTAGAACTTGTCTGATCAAAGACTGCTGGAACGGGGCTCAGTTTTTAGCTTTTTATTGATTAATTGGTTAATTTGTTTAAATCAGTTTGCTCATTTGCTACTGTTATAAAAAAAAAATATATATATATATATATATATATATATATATATATATATATATATATATGTACATATACACTTTATGCCTTTATGCATTGCCGCTTAGCAAGGGTTAAACTATTCCTGGCGCCATAAAGTCTGCTCTTCAAATTTTCCATTACAATGAACAAGTTTTTTTTTATTTTTACCACTAAAATCTGTTTCTTTGAGCTCAGCACCTGTTCAGAACTCGTAAGCACTAAATAAGCTACAAATTACTACAGCACTCAACTTTCTTCACTTGTCTAGAGGAAAACAGTTTTTAGTACTTTATAAATAAGCACCTATCCAGGCATGTCTAAGGGTCAGCTTCCGGTGTTTTCTCCTTGTCTACCTGATGAATCTGGGGCAATGCAGCAATTGCCTCATGTACACAGACAACCCTCTCCTCCTACCACCCAACACTACAACCTGTGAGAGATGCACTTATATAGCCAAACTGGAAGCAAAGCTCTCTTCACCCAGGACTGGACTGGACAGTCAAGAGGAGAAGGTAAACACTTGCACCACACCACACTCATCACATAGTCCCTCAAAACCTACACCACTAAAACACACAAATAGAAACACGAAACACACACCTACATTCACGGAGGCTCTCAATAAAAATCTGCTGAAGCAATATAGGTTCATAGATAGGTACTAGGCTATTGGCCCAAGGGCCTAAGTAAGCCTAGCCAACATAGTTCCCTGGCTTACGACACCCAAGAAAGTTATTTTCCTGTGCCCCTTTTGAGCATAGCCACAGAAGTGATCCCCGGGGTGTATTTCCTATTTCCTATCCACTCATCAAGATTTTTCTTGAAGAGTGCTAATGAGGAACTTTGCTTGACATAGATGGGTAGCTTGTTCCAGAGTATGGGAAGTCTCTGGGACAGGAATCTATCCCTCCAGCATGTCCTGTTTATTGTGGTGACAAGGTTTAGGTCCCTAGAGCGTGTATCTCAGAGGGACTGGGATTTCTTTAGGAGCAGCATGTCCAACAGCTCTGGGTATGACAAAGCTTTATACGTTAGACAGTGATCACCTTGGAGTAGGTGATATGCTATGGAATAAAGCTGGAGTTTTTTGAGACAGTCAGTGTAGGGCATATGCTTGAGGCCAGTAATCCTCTTTGTGAGGTACTTCTGTGGCCTTTCCAGCTGCTGCAGATGTCTTGTGAGGTACATACCAAAAGGGGCATTGTACTCTATAATGGGTCTAATGAGTGCCGAGTATAGGGGAATAATGACCTCTTTTTTCCTGGATGAGAACCCTTTTGTGATGAGGTGCACCATGTAGAAGGATTTCCTGACTACTGTGGTGATGTGATTATCAAAGGAGAGAGTACTGTCCACTTGGGTCCCAAAGTCTCTTATCACACATTCGGCATTAAGTAGACTGCCGCCTATGTAATAGTTCACAGAGATCTCTAAAGCAGAAACTCAAGCAGCTTCCACCCCCCAACACAACCCAAATGACACACAGCCCACAAACTCAGTATGCCACTCAACCACAGCCCATAAGGCATAACAACGTACCCAACACTCTAGTCATGGGTGACTCTATAGTCAGGCACACTAATGTTCCACTCATCAGGCTAAACAAGGAGAAAGTTATTGTCAGCTGCCTGTCAGGTGCCAGGATCCACCACATAATGCATGCACTCAGGTCACTCCACAACAAGTACAAATATGACTCAATGTCATTGTCAATGTTGGTGTGAATGACCTGAGACATACCTCCCTGCCTGACTAGCTTGGTCTGCAAAGCTATGGAAAGGATCATCATGGACCTCAGAAATAAAGATATTGGGGACCTACAGACACTGGATCCTACCCATTTTGGCTTTGTTAAGGGCAGATCCTGCCTCTTAAACCTGGTTGAGTCATTTGAAACAGTCACCAAGGCCATTGACGAGGGGAAGGTGGTCCACACAGCCTACCTGGACCTCGCAAAAGCCTTCCATACAATACCCCACTTGGTCATTATAGATAAGCTCACCAGCTTCAATATAAACCCCTATGTCACTAGATGGGTTGCAAACTGGCTCAAGGACAGAACCCACATGGTCAGAAATGCTGCAGCCATGTCAGACTCCAAACCAGCTACAAGTGGCATCCCACAAGGCTCAGTCCTGGGACCTCCCTTGTTTGGTATATATTTCTCGGAGGTACAGGCCAACACAGAAGGACTGTGGCTGAACAAGTTTGCAGATGACTGCAAACTGGGTGCCATAATCGACCCTCCGGCTGACACAAGCGTCCTACAAAAGGGCCTCATAGAAACAGACAACTGGTGCCAGAGCCATGTCCTCAAGCTAAACGCAAAAAAGTGTATAGTCATCCCCTTTGGCAAAAACTAAGTGCCCACAAATTACCACATAGGTGGTAACCCATTAAGTACATTAGAAGTGATAAGGGACCTGGGGACCCAAGTTGATAGCAATCTCTCATTCAACAACCACGTGGCTAAAGTGGTTAGAAAAACATTTCATATAGCCCACCTAATCATGAAGGTATTCACATCTAGATCAGGGGAGGTCATCGTGCCTCTTGACTCATCTCTCATCAGGCCCATAATTGAGTACAATGCCCCTTGTGGGATGTACCTTATCAGACACCTGCAGCAACTGGAAAGACCCCAAAAGTACCTCACCAGGAGGATCAAAGGGCTCAAACAGATGCCATTTGCTGCCCAGTTAAAGAAACTGCAGCTCCACTCAGTGGCATACCGCCTGCCCAGAGGCGATCTGTGCCTGATGTATAAAGCCATGTCCAACCTGGAATCAATGGACATGCTGCACCTCGATAAATCCGAATCCCATCAAGCTACATGCTCAAGAGACCTGAACCTCAGGACTGAAATAAATAGGACATGCTGGAGTGACAGATTCGTAACCCAGAGGCTCCCTCCATTCTTGAGTAAACTCCCACTCTAGGTTAGCTAGAGTTCCTCATTGACTCATTTCAGAGGAATCTTGATGAGTGGATGGGAGATTGTAGGTTTACCCTGGGTATCACTTCTATGTCACTGTTAGACAGAGGCACAGTATACTAACCTTGAAAAATGTCATGGCAAACTCCAGGAAAAATGTGTGTTGAAAGCCAAACACACTCTGGCTAGGATTATAAATGCCCTAGGGCAGATAGCCTAGCATGAACCTATGAACCGAATCACACACACCAACTAGTACAACTGTGGTCAATGTGGAGTAATGTTTGGCAATGCCCACCCAAGCTGGTGAATACACAGCAATGTTGGACAAGCCTGGTTTAAGTTGGCCATAGCTGAACAAAATGCAACATGCTCATATTTGCCCACCTGGCCCTTAACCAGTCTGGTCTTCTCAGTATGAATATTTAAAGTAGTGATGGGACTCAAACTCAGGATACTGTGCACCATAGTGAAAGTACTGAACCACTACACCATAACAGTATTGCAGTGTTCAGCCAGTATGAAGTAATGTTGACAAGTCTTTGCAAACTATCCCATGGAAACCCTGCAGGCACAGCATAATTCCTGTTGAGTTATGACACAAAGGAGTCTGGCAGTAAGAACACAACATGACTTCCAACACACACAGTATAAATGTCAATATTGGTCATGTTCACACACAACTACAAATGTAGTGGACTTCAGATCACAACATATGGAAAGGTCACACTGGGCATGCTCACACACTTGGATAAATGAGACATATGTCAGGCAACAAATCATGGAAAGCCTGAACTGGGCATGCTCGCACACTCAGGCCATGTCTGAGTATAGCAGTCGGCCACACATATCTGGCAGTTTTATGTGTTAAGCCAGGAACCTCCCACGATCCAGCAATCCGCCCTGTGCACACAGTTAAGTGACAACAGACACATATATTAATATACTGGAACCCTGTCATGATGAAACATGTTCCGCAGATACACAAGTTGTTCATAGAAACTGGGAAAGCTACGGCAATAAAAACCTGCAAACAATATCAGCAACACATATTGTGCATCCAGAACATAAACATAGGTGCAGAGGTTGATACTAGGCTGTCTGCCCTAGGGAATTCATAAGCCTAGCCAGAGTGTATTTGGCGTCCGCCTCCCCAGTAGAGTAGCCTACTGTGCCTCTGTAAAGTAGGTCACAGAAGGCACCCTTTAAGGCTAGTTTGCTGTGCCTCTGTCAAGCAAGGACACAGTGGAGATCCCAGGGGTGAATTTGCAATTTCCCATCCATGTGGTTGGATTTTGCTGGAAGAGGGTTGACGAGGGGCTATGTCTAACTTTAATTGGGATTCAATTCCAGAGTGAAGGGAGCTTCTGGGTAATGAATCTGTCCCTGCAGCATGTCCTATTTAGTTTTGTGCTGAGGCTTAAGTCCCTGGAGTGTGTAGCTCTAAGGGTCTTGGATGTTATGAGGTGGAGCATGTCCATTACTTCTGGGTTTGACATGGCTGTGTACGGCAGGCATAGATTGCCTCTGAGTAGGCGTTAAACAACTGAGTAGAGCTGGAGATCCTTTAGTTGAGCTGCATAGGACATCTGTGTGTAGCCCATGATCCTCTTGGGGAGGTACTGTTGTGGTCTCTGTAGTTGCTGCATGTGTTGAGTAAGGTACACCCCAAAAGGGGCATTGTACTCAAACAAGGGCCTGATGAGTGACTAGTAGAGGGCCACAGTGACCTCCCATGATCTACATGCAAACCCCCATGTGATAAGGAGGGCTATATAAAGGTCTTTGCAATGACTCTGTCAATGTGATTAGCAAAGGAGAGGTTACGATCTATGTTGGTCCCCAAATCTGTAAATACGTCTTCTGTACTTAATGGATTACCACTTATGTGGTAATTTGTGTGCACCTTGTTTTCCCCAAAGGGGATGACTATGCATGTCTTAGCATGTAGCATGAGGCCATGGCTCTGACAACAAGCATCCATCTCTGTGAGACCCTTATGGAGGAAGCATGTGTCAGCTGCAGTGTCGCTTATGGCCCCCAGTTAGCAGTCATCTGTGAAGTTTGTTAGACATAATCCCCCCGTGTTAGTCTGAACCTCAGAGAAGTACATACCGAACAAGACAGGTCCCAGAACTGAGCCCAGTGGGACACCAGTTGTAACTGGTCTGGAATTGGACATGGCACCTGCAATTCTGACCATGTGGGTTCCATCCCTGAGGCAGATAGCAACACATCTAGTGATATAGGGATTGATATTTAAGCTGGTAAGCATATGTATGATGCCTGAGTGGGATATTGTGTTGCAAGGTACAGGTAGACTGTGTGAACTACTTTGCCCTCATCCATGGCTTCAGTAACCATTTCAAAGATATGATCTATGTGTAAAAGGCAAGATCTGCCCTTAACAAAGCCGAATTGTGTATGATCCACTGTCTGAAGGCTCACAATGTTTTTGATTATGACTTCCATGATAATACGCTCTATAGCTTTTTCTACCACACTAGTCAGGCTTATGGGGTGATAGTTCCTGTGGTCCGTTGTGGCACCACCTTTGTGGAGTGGGACCATGGTATCTGTATGCCATTCTTAGGGTACATATCCTGTAGTAAGGCTAAGTTGGAACAGTGACTTAATGTGAGTGTTCAGTTCTACTCAGAGCTCATGTAGGACACAGCCTGGGATACTGTCCGGTCCCATACATATGCTGTGTTATTTGCTGTGGAGAGGGCACCTTTCACCTGTGCATCTGTGATGTCAGGGAGGTTACATTCATTTGGGATGGGCATCTGTACCTTTGGGGGGTAAGGGGGGGGCGTTTGTGCAGACTCTGTCTGCCAGGGTGTTGGCTATGTCCGTAGGCTTGGCATATTTTGTGCTGTTATGCAACAATTCAGAGCATATCTGGGGGTTTCCACACATATTCCTGACATAACTAAAGAAGACCTTGTGATTATCTGTAGTGTCTGGTCAAGTTCACTGCCAAAACTTGCAAGTGATGATTATATGAGGGATTGAAGTGTCTTGCCAATACTGTTCAGAGATGTCCTCCCTCTGTGGGATATTGCTCTGTTATGTAGTAGCTTCCTCCTGCTGTTGTACAGCTTATATATGGCCAGGGTCAACCAGACAGGTCTCCTGTTTTGGAGGAGTCTTGGTTTTATTTGGGATAGCATGAGCAATGCATACCTGCAGGTGCTCATAGAATGCATTTGTAAAGGATTCTGCAGATTGGGCTGTATTATCCTCCAGCATGGGGCCTTTGAAGTATTCCACCCCAGTCTTCACAAGTGCAAAGTCTGCTTTTGAGAAATTCTTTACAGTGATTTCCTTGGCTGGGGGTGGGGACGGGATATGGATGTCCAGGGAAAGTTGTTTATGGCCTGATTTTAACAATGAGGGGTCTACCTCTGGTGTGGAACATAGAGTCCCCATGTTGGTGATAATCAGGTCCAATATGTATTCCCCCTTGTGGCTGTGGTAACTGGTTGTGCCATAGCGCATGGATTCACAAATTGTAGTGGCTGTAGGGTGATGTTGTTGAGGCCTGAGTAGTATCCCCAGTCAATATTTGTGTACCTGAAGTCAACCACTAGAATAGTGTGTGTGAAGGCCTTCATATCCTACACTGTTACCAGGAAAGCCGAGTGCAGTTCCTGGGTATGGGGGATGGTCTGAACTACACACCAAACCAAAAGGCAGTTTTGCACAATGGTAGTTGTGTATGTATGGCCTGTCATGCTTAGTGCAGTGCTACCAACCCAGAGGTGTGTGTATCTGTGATGTATATGGATACACCCCCTAGTTGTGTTGTGTGTTACAAGTCCTGTAGACATGAAGCATGGTATAAAACATAACCTGGCAGTGCCAGTGTGCATATGTGACCCTGAACTAGGCATCTGTTAGTGCACAGATATTGTTATCCCCCATACTGAGGGATAGTAAAAGATGTACATTCCTCTTTGGAAAGACTGATGATGTCAGCACCCTATGAATACAGCAGGAGAAGGGAAATCATCCAGTAATGCGAATAGCGTGCTGTGCTAATACCGTCTCTCTCAAGTATTATAACATAGTTAGGTAGGGGTTTGAATCCTGCAAACAGTGTGGGGGGGGCAGGGGTGTGTGTATCTATGCAATTCTCTTTGAAAGGAATGGCCTCTTTGAAGACTGGGATAACATACAAAAAGATGTACATTCCTCTTTGGAAAGACTGATGATGTCAGCACCCTATGAATACAGCAGGAGAAGGGAAATCATCCAGTAATGCGAATAGCGCGCTGTGATAGTGTGTCTCTTTCAAGTATCATAACATAGTTAGGTAGGGGTTTGAATCCTACAAATGCCATGTGTGTGTTTGTCACACAGTTTGTCAATGTGTTGTGTGTTTTGCTTTTATTATTGTATGACATATTATCATAACAGTAATTTCAATGCACACGTCAGGTATGTGTGTGCCACATACAGATATGTACCTGTGACCTCTAATAGTTCCTATGTGTGAAGCCTGCCTCATATGAATACAGTTGTTACCTTTGCCAGCATGTGCCGCAGCTTCCCAGACCTTAGGCCATACATGTATATTGGTGACAATGCAGGCTACTGCAGTGATCTGTGTCCTAGGCCAACTATGTGACACACACCCATGAAAGCTTTGATAGATTAATGTGGGTGAAGGTTCATGTCTGGAGTATATGTCAGACATGTTAAAACACAGCAAAGTCTGTGAGTGATGGACGTCCAATGTAGGTGTATGGCAACTGTTGCCGATATGCATACAGACACCTTCTTGCTTAGGTGATACACCGAAGGACTGCAGAATACCTTTGAAAATGTGAATATCACAGGATAGACAAGATAACACTTGTCCACATGTACACACCATTACCCATTCTACATGATGGGTGCTACCACCTACATGGTCTTGTTGGAATACTATGTTAAGTACATGCCGATGACAATGCTACAGTTGTGTTACAGCAATACAGCATGGCTTGGACAACAGGTATCTGCCTGTATAATACCCTTATAGTGGTTAGGTGTGTCATGTGTAGAATGCATTGTAGGCCACTGTATGCATTTGCAGTCGTGGATGGACATATCCATAGTGTGTTGGCATGTACATGAGACTGCTATATGCCAAAGAGTATTGTTCCCAGGGATGTGTGGTGCTCACTAAGAATGGCTACTGGTATAGTGTAGTACTGCAGGGATATCACTGACACCGGGTTTCCTACATCTGTGTATCAGTTGACGAGACACCATGTAATGACCACTGAATGTCAGGCTATGTAGGTTGTGTATACCACCAGAATGCAGACCATTGACATTTGGAAACCGCATCACCCACAGCATACTGTCAAACCATGTCATACATACATGTGACCCCAGGTGAAACATATGTGTAGTACAACGCAAAGTGCCCACCAATAAGAACTACAATGTATAAATACTGTGTCACATGGTGCATGTCACCCTTCCCATGTGTGCACTAAGCATCTACATGCAGAGAATGCAACTCCACCTTGTTCACAAATGTACACCTGCAACTCTGTGCTGCAAACAGCACACATGTACTGTCCACTCCCCAACGCATGCAGGCACAGGTACACACAACAGCCATGTGGCACATGTGCAGACAGTACACTTTGGGAATTAACACTGGTGTATACAAAACTACAATGACAATCATAGTGTTAATGCATCATGCATGCTCGGATATACCCACAACGATATCATTACACTGTACTGTTAACAACATGATAATATTACTACAGTGCTATGTAGTCACCCTGTTCATCAGCACCATGCTATCCTGTTCATGCATCAATGTTACAGATGGCAGGAGGTGGCACAGTTTCACCATATGCACAGGGTGTGTACTTGGTTTGCCAGAGTCTGCCATTGACACATCCAATCGACATGTATGTGTGTGATGTTTGTGAGGGACAACAGTACAACATAGGGCAATGTTGATGCGATGTGTGTGTGTATGTGTTAGCCCTAGGTGTTAGCATTATGTGTGTGTGTATGCATGCACACAGTTCCACCATGTGGCTGCCATATACGGGTGTTTGTGGACAGCCACAGACTGTACCTGCCAGGTCATACAGATCACTGTCTCTGGCCACGGACACGGTACCTGTGCCTGGAAGGGGTGCTACGGACAGTATCAGGTACTAAGCCAGACTGGGTACTGTCATCAGAGGCAGTGGGTTGTTGACTGGACACATGTCCCTGCTGGGACTGTCCAGAGCCATGTGCACGTGGTCTTCTAGGATGGTCTAATGACAGCACAGACCCAGCATTGCTGGGGCTGGTACTGGCACTATGGGAGCGGCTGCGGGTTTGCTGTCGTCCGCGACGACTGCCAGCTGATGATTTTGCTGGCATACATCCACATCGATGCCTCAAACATCCTGCACTGTCCTGGATCATGGACATGTAGTTGTGGAAGAGATCTAATGTGTCCCCCCAACGTCTATCAATGACCTCGCTGATATTACGGATGGCAGCCGCAACGTCACGCATAGTGTCATTCATAGCGGTGCGATGTGCTCTAAGTTCCCTCAGACCCTGTCTGGTGTACCGTTCCATACGTGCCTGTGCCTGCATTACAGCCCGGAACATAGCTGAGGTTGAAAGACAGGGGCAGTATGACCAGGGATGCTCCCACGAGAACCCCTGGACATCTGCCTGTGTGGTACCATGTCAGGAATCTGGCCATGGCTGCTGTGAGGGGATGCATGTGCCAATAATACCACACTACCCTGGTCAATGCCCACTGTATACTGTCCCTCAGCTAAGGACATTGGTGACACTGGATGTATCGGCAGGATGACTGTGTGCATTGATGGGGTTGACTGCTGTGTAGTGTCGATTGGCTGACCAACGACAGACCCTGTCACGCCTCCCTGTGCCATTACACATGTATCGTCATTATCACTATCCCGAGCAGTGGCTTCAGGTTCCCTGCTGCACTCCACCAGAGCAACATCAGAACCTGTGAGAGGAAGACAGGAAACATGGTTTACAAATGTGTACATGATGTTAGCACACATGCACACAGGCACACAGACACACAGACACACATGCACACTCCTCAGTCCAGCAGATACAAACACACACACCTGCAATCCAACACATACACAATACTGTTTGAGGGTGGGTGACAGTATCACAAGGAAAAACATCACTGCACACATGTCAGCATGCAGATTATGTGTTGCACAGGAACATGCAGTGCAAGTGTAGACAGCCCTTGTTAAGAACAGTATACGTGTACTTGATGCTTGTGAGTAGTTGTTCAGTGATTGTCTCCACCCTGGGACACAATGTGTACAAGGACAGAACAATGTTGTGCAAGTGTTACAAGCTGTGGGTGCATATATTTGCACACACACACACACACACACACACACACACACACACACACACACACACACACACACACACAACACATGATGGTGCTACACAATAACTGCTATGTGTACTTTTGTGGTCAGTGGAACTGGATGTGGTGTAGTAACATGAGCCGTGATCAACATGCATCTTGTGGTCAGTCAGCAATAATAATGTGTGCTACACAGGCAGGTAGCATGCTGTACCTGAAGTGCAGTAACATGACTACATCCACAATTACACAGCCACTTGTTACATGGGTGTGTAAGGTGGCCAATAGTGAGCATTGCCTAACATGAATGTATTATTTGTTCAAGACTGTTGCACAAAGACATGATAGGCCTCTACCCCTCAGGTATATTATGTGTGCTGCGTAGATGATAAGTGGGATACTGAAGGGTGGGCATACAGCAGGTGTCATAATTGGACATGTGTAGCAGGCTAAGGTGTAGTGTCTATGCCAAACATGTGTGTGTTGTGTACATGTGTATTAGGTATGCTTACCCAATGTCCGGTACTGTGTTGCCACATGTGTGTGTGATGCTCTGTGTATTGCATGTGAGTGAGGCAGCTACTGAGAATAATGGGATATGGATAGTCTCACAGCAAACATGCACAGCATGCATTATGCGTAGGTGTGTTACATGTGCACAGACTACACCTCCATATGACATGCGCATGTCATTAGCAATAGTATTGTTATTACACATTCACCAGCATGGATTGGCTGCCTTGCTGTCACTCCAGAGGGACCTGCAAAAATATGACAGTGATTGCCAGTGGCCACAACTCTGCCATTGATACTGTGAGTATGATAAAGTACAGTAGTACAACAGTTGTCTTTCACAGGTGTACAGATTATACGCAGAATATCAATCTTGTACAAGAATAGGCACTTTAACAGCTACACACACAGTACACATCTCACAAATGCATAAACTACCAGTACAGAGAACAGTCAACTACAGATATGGCATGTTACCTACACACTCCATTTCAACATGCTGGGTGGCTCCAGCCTCCATGATGACACATGTTTGTGGATGTTGTTGTTGTTGGCCTGGAGCCACGACACTTAGGAGGAGCTCCTCCACTACATGGTCTTGTTGGAATACTATGTTAAGTACATGCCGATGACAATGCTACAGTTGTGTTACAGCAATACAGCATGGCTTGGACAACAGGTATCTGCCTGTATGATACCCTTATAGTGGTTAGGTTTGTCATGTGTAGAATGCATTGTAGGCCACTGTATGCATTTGCAGTCGTGGATGGACATATCCATAGTGTGTTGGCATGTACATGAGACTGCTATATGCCAAAGAGTATTGTTCCCAGGGATGTGTGGTGCTCACTAAGAATGGCTACTGGTATAGTGTAGTACTGCAGGGATATCACTGACACTGGGTTTCCTACATCTGTGTATCAGTTGACGAGACACCATGTAATGACCACTGAATGTCAGGCTATGTAGGTTGTGTATACCACCAGAATGCAGACCATTGACATTTGGAAACCGCATCACCCACAGCATACTGTCAAACCATGTCATACATACATGTGACCCCAGGTGAAACATATGTGTAGTACAATGCAAAGTGCCCACCAATAAGAACTACAATGTATGAATACTGTGTCACGTGGTGCATGTCACCCTTCCCATGTGTGCACTAAGCATCTACATGCAGAGAATGCAACTCCACCTTGTTCACAAATGTACACCTGCAACTCTGTGCTGCAAACAGCACATATGTACTGTCCACTCCCCAACGCATGCAGGCACAGGTACACACAACAGCCATGTGGCACATGTGCAGACAGTACACTTTGGGAATTAACACTGGTGTATACAAAACTACAATGACAATCATAGTGTTAATGCATCATGCATGCTCGGATATACCCACAACGATATCATTACACTGTACTGTTAACAACATGATAATATTACTACAGTGCTATGTAGTCACCCTGTTCATCAGCACCATGCTATCCTGTTCGTGCATCAATGTTACAGATGGCAGGAGGTGGCACAGTTTCACCATATGCACAGGGTGTGTACTTGGTTTGCCAGAGTCTGCCATTGACACATCCAATCAACATGTATGTGTGTGTGCGCTAGTGAGGGACAACAGTACAACATGGGGCAATGTTGATGCGATGTGTGTGTGTATGTGTTAGCCCTAGGTGTTAGCATTATGTGTGTGTGTATGCATGCACACAGTTCCACCATGTGGCTGCCATATACGGGTGTTTGTGGACAGCCACAGACTGTACCTGCCAGGTCATACAGATCACTGTCTCTGGCCACGGACACAGTACCTGTGCCTGGAAGGGGTGCTACGGACAGTATCAGGTACTAAGCCAGACTGGGTATTGTCATCAGAGGCAGTGGGTTGTTGACTGGACACATGTCCCTGCTGGGACTGTCCAGAGCCATGTGCACGTGGTCTTCTAGGATGGTCTAATGACAGCACAGACCCAGCATTGCTGGGGCTGGTACTGGCACTATGGGAGTGGCTGCGGGTTTGCTGTCGTCCGCGACGACTGCCAGCTGATGATTTTGCTGGCATACGTCCACATCAATGCCTCAAACATCCTGCACTGTCCTGGATCATGGACATGTAGTTGTGGAAGAGATCTAATGTGTCCCCCCAATGTCTATCAATGACCTCACTGATATTACGGATGGCAGCTGCAACGTCACGCATAGTGTCATTCATAGTGGTGCGATGTGCTCTAAGCTCCCTCAGACCCTGTCTGGTGTACCGTTCCATATTTGCCTGTGCCTGCATTACAGCCTGGAGCATAGCTGAGGTTGAAAGACAGGGGCAGTATGACCAGGGATGCTCCCACGAGAACCCCTGGACATCTGCCTGTGTGGTACCATGTCAGGAATCTGGCCATGGCTGCTGTGAGGGGATGCATGTGCCAATGATACCACACTACCCTGGTCAATGCCCACTGTATGCTGTCCCTCAGCTAAGGGCATTGGTGACACTGGATGTATCGGCAGGATGACTGTGTGCATTGATGGGGTTGACTGCTGTGTAGTGTCGATTGGCTGACCAACGACAGACCCTGTCACACCTCCCTGTGCCATTACACATGTATCATCATTATCACTATCCCGAGCAGTGGCTTCAGTTTCCCTGCTGCACTCCACCAGAGCAACATCAGAATCTGTGAGAGGAAGACAGGAAACATGGTTTACAAATGTGTACATGATGTTAGCACACATGCACACAGGCACACAGACACACAGACACACATGCACACTCCTCAGTCCAGCAGATACAAACACACACACACCTGCAATCCAACACATACACAATACTGTTTGAGGGTGGGTGACAGTATCACAAGGAAAAACATCACTGCACACATGTCAGCATGCAGATTATGTGTTGCACAGGAACATGCAGTGCAAGTGTAGACAGCCCTTGTTAAGAACAGTATATGTGTACTTGATGCTTGTGAGTAGTTGTTCAGTGATTGTCTCCACCCTGGGACACAATGTGTACAAGGACAGAACAATGTTGCGCAAGTGTTACAAGCTGTGGGTGCATATACTTGCACACACACACACACACACACACACACACACACACACACACACACACACACACACACACACACACACACACACAACACATGATGGTGCTACACAATAACTGCTATGTGTACTTTTGTGGTCAGTGGAACTGGATGTGGTGTAGTAACATGAGCCATGATCAACATGCATCTTGTGGTCAGTCAGCAATAATAATGTGTGCTACACAGGCAGGTAGCATGCTGTACCTGACGTGCAGTAACATGACTACATCCACAATTACACAGCCACTTGTTACATGGGTGTGTAAGGTGGCCAATAGTGAGCATTGCCTAACATGAATGTATTATTTGTTCAAGATTGTTTCACAAAGACATGATAGGCCTCTACCCCTCAGGTATATTATGTGTGCTGCGTAGATGATAAGTGGTATACTGAAGGGTGGGCATACAGCAGGTGTCATAATTGGACATGTGTAGCAGGCTAAGGTGTAGTGTCTATGCCAAACATGTGTGTGTTGTGTACATGTGTATTAGGTATGCTTACCCAATGTCCGGTACTGTGTTGCCACATGTGTGTGTGATGCTCTGTGTATTGCATGTGAGTGAGGCAGCTACTGAGAATAATGGGATATGGATAGTCTCACAGCAAACATGCACATCATGCATTATGCATAGGTGTGTTACATGTGCACAGACTACACCTCCATATGACATGCGCATGTCATTAGCAATAGTATTGTTATTACACATTCACCAGCATGGATTGGCTGCCTTGCTGTCACTCCAGAGGGACCTGCAAAAATATGACAGTGATTGCCAGTGGCCACAACTGTGCCATTGATACTGTGAGTATGATAAAGTACAGTAGTACAACAGTTGGCTTTCACAGGTGTACAGATTATACGCAGAATATCAATCTTGTACAAGAATAGGCACGTTAACAGCTACACACACAGTACACATCTCACACACGCATAAACTACCAGTACAGAGAACAGTCAACTACAGATATGGCATGTTACCTACACACTCCATTTCAACATGCTGGGTGGCTCCAGCCTCCATGATGACACATGTTTGTGGATGTTGTTGTTGTTGGCCTGGAGCCACGACACTTAGGAGGAGCTCCTCCACACTGGTGAGGGGGGGTGGATAGGTACCCCACCACCTGTGGCAAGCTGTTGTCTGTGGATATCAGACGCACACTGCTGGACATGTCTAATTAAATCACTGCAGTGATGGCGTACCTGCTCATATGTCCAGTTATGCATGCCTATGTCATTTACTCGACGGACAAGATCTTGCCACAGTACAGCCCTCTCATGCTGGTTCTGCTGGTCCTGGAAAACAGCACAGAGAAATTCTGCACCAGGCACTGGTGGATCTCCTGTTCCTCTGCTGCTGTATAAGGTGGGTTACTCAGATGCACCATCACCCTGGAAGGAAAAGAAAAATATGTGAGCAAGTCATGTGGCACACTTAATATTCTAATGTATTGATATCACTTAACTGCCATATATAGCATCTGTCTGTCTATCAGGGAATACACATGTTCAATACCACATATCAGTGCTCAACCCACAACTGTCTGACAGTGCCTGCCACACTCCATACAACAAACTAGTATACACCAGCACTCGGCACACTGTTTGGGATACAATGCACAACCTCACACTGGGGGTATGTATCAAGTTAATGGATGAAGAATATTGTCATCCCATGCAATGAATGCAATGCACATTTACAGTTTCAATGGTAATCCACCCTAGTCTTTGATGCCATACCCCTACCTGACATATGTGCACAGTTGTTAATATAGCCAGCATACTGCTGTCACAGAGTATACATGCTGCCAGGTACACACACATACCCTGTAACACACATGTGATTGCAGCCATGGCACAGGCATCATTACACACACATTACACATACATACAACACACAAATGTATGACGACACAGATGAGCATTAACTGTGTACCTTATAGTACTGTGTGCCCCTACTTACAGATACCTATGCATGAGGTATGTAATCTGTGCAGACTACAGGAAACACACCAGACAGTGTTACCAGGGAATGCGAACATACACCATACTGTAGTGTTTAGGCCTACAACAGGTAGTACAACGGTTCATATGTGAGCTGGATTCAACAGCAGTACCACTTACTGAGCATACATGTATTGCTTCTGCCTACAATGGGACACCGCAGTCATACACAGGGAACTACGGCACAACATATGCCAATCTACTATGTTTGCATCCCAATAACTGACACATCTTTCTCTGGCCTCACACCTAGGACACAAACTACCATGACAGACACAAACTCACGCTAAGCTATCACACCTTTACAGACCTTGCACACAGTGAGTGTCACACTCATTCAACCTCACATGGCTGGTATTGCACTGAGTACATGTGTGTGTGCATTGTGTCATAGGTAGGTACTATGCTATTGGCCCTGGGCCTAGGGCAGTCTAGCCATATGCTACCCTGCCCTTTGGGACACATGTAATGTGATTTTACTTGCTCCTGTCAAACGGTTACACAGAGGTGACTCACAGGGCATATTACCTATCTCCATAACATTCATCAGGGGTATGTATGACATCTACTAATAAGGAGCCTTGTTTGTTAATGCTGGGTGGTTTAGTCCAGGGTATGGCATATTTGTGTATAGGAACCTGTACCTCCAGCATGTGCTATTTAGTGCAGTGACAAGTATTAGGGCCCTAGGTCATGTAGGCTGGACGGATTGTGAGGTGTTGCCATGGTGGTTGGCCGACTGGTATGGGTGTGACATAACTCTGTATGTCCAGCAGTGGTAACCTCTGTGTAGGAAGTATGCAAGGCACTCTAGCTGTGGTTCTTTGAGTCAGTCTGCATAGGGAATGTGTTTGAGGGCATTATCAGTCTTTGTTAGGTATGTCTGTGGCCTTTCCACTTGCTGTAGTTCTCATGGGAGGTACATACTGCATAGGACTTTGTGAGGTGTAGAGGGGTACACTGACTTACATTTCCCTAGCTGACACACCTTTTGTGATGACACGTACCATGTACAGGGATTACAAGACTAGTGTGCCACTGTGGATATCAAAGGGGAGGCTATTGTACACCTGTGTCCCATGTTCCCTTCTGACACCTCCAGTGGTAGGCAGGCAACCACCTATGTGGTAGTTAGTGGGTAACGTTTTTTGGAATGGGGTATGGTACTGCAGTATCAACACTGGTGTTCAGTCCATGCCTTGGTCACCAGGCACCTGTTTCAATACATCTGCCCCCATGTCCCCCTCTCTCAATCTCTCTCTCTCTCTCTATATATATATATATATATATATATACATATACATATAAATATATATATATATATCAATATATCCATATATATATATATATATATATATATATATATATATATATATATATATATATATATATATATATATATATATATATATATATACACACACACCGCTATATATAACCATATATATATATATATATATATATATATATATATATATACATATCTATAGACATTCATATCTAGCTGTATATATGTATGTATCTACGTATATATCTATATATGTATGTATCTATTATATCTATATGTATATACATATTCTATCTATCTATCTATCTATCTATCTATCTATCTATCTATCTATATATCTCTGTCTATACATACCTCTCTATCTATGTACACACATATATATATATATATATATATATATATATATATATATACACATACTTCTTAACATCCATTGCTGTACATATACATGCACATCTAGGCACATAGACTGCCCACCTTTCATGGTGGGAATATCACTTCTGACATACTTCTTAACATCCATTGCTGTACATATACATGCACATCTAGGCACATAGACTGCCCACCTTTCATGGTGGGAATATCACTTCTGAAACAGTTGTGAGACACACCATTCTGTAATGTTATTGCACAGTGTTGTGCAGAATGCATTATGCTGTCCTCAGGCCGTATAGCTGTAGCAGGACTCACTGGCTCAGTCCCACAGAAGTTCACCACCACATGACATATACCTGCACTGCATGCTGTTTTCAATGCCACACACTACAACCTACATTGATATGTGCACATAGCAACCTTCTACTACATATGTATGTCCAGCCTTCACTAACAGTTGCAGTATGTCCCTTGCCCTATGCACATCTGCATATACATATAGATACAGACTGCTAACACATATGGCGGGTTCACATTATGTAGATTACCTTTCAGACACATCATTCAGATGCCAGCAAATACATATCTGTTACATACATTACCTTTGTATTTCTCACCTGTGTCAGTTGTACCTGTTGATGTGTTGTATTTCTGTATTTTGTGGATTGGTGTCTCTGACAGCTTTTTTCTTTTGGCTTGCTTGCTTGCTTTTTTTTTGGTCTCTGTCTCTCTCTCTCTCTCTCTCTCTCTCTCCCTCCAGTTGCTGCAATGATATTATTACATGTGTGGACTGGCAGTACAGGCTGCTTTTGTAGGTATCTGCACATGTGCATGTGATGGCCTCTGCACCAATTGGTGGCCAGCATTTAGTAATTGCATGCAGCCTGCTGTGTGGTAATTGCAGTTCTCACTGTGATTTCAGGACACTGCTATAAAATGATAGGTTAGGTAGGCGTAGGCCTTTCAGTTTTACAAGGTGGGGACCATGCTGGTTTGCTGTGGACACTGTTGTGTCAGTCAGAAGGTTGGTATATCTCTCATATCTGAGGCTGTGTTGTAGCCACTGAAATGCATGCTGTACTGAAACCTGACTGTTGCTTCTTCCAGTTCATTCTTCTCATTGTGTATGTTAACTCACACCTGCTAAGGCAAACACTGTTTACATGGGAGTATGTACTTTCCTGTGGGATTTGTGGATTAACTGGCATACAGCAGTAGTTCTTGCAATGTGTTGCTATGGCTTTTCTATTTTCCCTTTACATTCACTCCTTGAATGCCTGATATTTGTCTTTACTGGAATGTGTTGCTATGGCTTTCCTATTTTCCATTTACATTCACTCCTTGTAATGCATGATATATTTCTTTCAGCACTAAGTTCTTATATGTCTGCTGTGGCTTGGTGGTACTTCATGCAGTCTGGTGAGTCCAAGGTCTGGGGTATGACACTTACAAAGGTATTTTATTTCGCTGCTGAGCAGTACTAGGGCCTTGTCTTACAGAGTGAATAAGGCACTTTTAAACAGTTGTAAGCGGGAAGTAGGAAGTCAATAGGGACAACAGCTAGGGATCTGCAGGCTAGGTTTAGGGAAGGTCCATAACTGCACAATTCTTTAACTGCAATAGCTGTACATATGTTTGAAATTTGGTGTGACGTTTGAAACCTTCCACGCCTGAGAGAGGGGTGAGGACAACTAAGTATATTGTACTACCAATTATGAATATCAGGCACATGCAGTGCTTGTGAACTGCTATACTGTTATTAGTATGTTACTGACTTCTGAACAGTTTGTGTTTTGTTTGTGTTGACATTAGCACAGTCTGCTCATGACAAGTGGACATATGTCAGTACTGTGTATTATTATGGATAGTAATCTGTCTGTGTACCTCCCACCTGTGGACATATCCAGCTGGTAGACGGAGGTTAGCCTAGTATTCCTTGACTGTGCACCACACCAGTCTTTTCAGCATCTGCACAATGACATTGTCATAGGTGGTTGCTAGCAGTACATGGCTGCATCCATTGATATTTCTGTGTTGTACTCCTACATAAGGGCATGCTTGTGGAAGTCATTCTACAGCTATTCGCAGAGTGTGTAACAGCAGACAGGCTGATATGCCTGTGTGTTTCTGACACTTCCAGGCCTCAGATACTCTCAGGTATATATTTGACCAGCCTTAGGGAAAGGTACATATCAGTGGGATACAGCCGTGATATATTTCAGATATTCTGCAGTTGAGACTGCGGGGTATTTTGAGCATATGTATTACTACACCATTTCTGACATGCAAGCAGTGTCTACTCTAACATATTGACAGTTACCATTATGTGGGATTCCCCACCTTTCTGCCTACTGTTAGTACATTTCACAGGGAGTCAGTGGGGCACAGCTAACATTTGTTTGCAAATCAGTGACATCCCTGTAAATCAGTCACAGTTGGGAGGTCTGGCCTCTTACCTATGCAAATATGGCGGTCTTTATCCTGCTCTGATACTGTGTGGGGTTTGTAAGGTGCTACTGTAACATTATTACCTACTAGCATGGCTGTTTCTCTTATCACACTCATGTAATGCAATTCCACAAGAATTGCCAGTAAAGATACACAGAACAAGCTTTGTGTAATGGCCTTCCTATTTTCCCTTTACATTCACTCATTGTATTTCATGTTATATTTCTTTCAGCACCAAGTTCTTGTATATCTGCTGTGGCTCAGTGGTAAGTCATGCAGTCTAGTGTTTCCAAGGTTGGGGGTTCGAGACTGACAGGGGTATTTTATTTTTCTGATGAGCAGACTACAGGCTTTGTCATACAGAGTGGCTAAGGCACTTTTAAGCAGTTGTAAGCAGGTTTGCGTGAGTTTGCAAGCGCACACCCGCTGAATACTGCTTAAAAGTGCTTACTCCTGCCAACACCCGCAGTAATTTCTTTTAAAGAAAAGAAAATGGGGAAGTAGGAAAGTGGTGAAAAAGGGGGCACAAAGAGGGTAGGACAGTAGGAAAACAAGCTCGGGATGTGCAGGAAGGATGTAGGGAAGGCCCATAGCTGCCCAATTCTTTACCAGCAACAGCTGTGCATATGTTAGAAATTTAGAGTGAGATTTGACACCTTCCACCTCTGAGAGAGGGGTGAGGACAACAAAATATGTTGTACAGCCAATTGTAATTATCAGTTTACATGTCCAGCAGATGTGTGCGAAATGGACAGCTATGTATGTGGCGTAATTTTTTTGTGGGAACAGAGTGCCTTTTTTTTTTTTCAGGTGAGAGTGGAATGTGAGGTACATGAAGTAGGTATATTTGGGGAAGTAGGTTGGGGAGGTTAACAGACAAGACAAACAAGACGCATACAGGGGCGGAGTATGACACATGTGAGGGGTAAACACAATTGACGGGGACGGATGTTTGGATATCGCAAGCCCATGAGCCCACAGATGGCAACAGTGGAACTGAGATCCCCACCCATGGGCAGTTACTACTGCTCCTTCACAGCCCAGGCCGGGGCTGTGCTGGGGGATGGATAGGACAGGCAGGCACACCCAATCAGTTGCGCCACTCTCACCTCAAGCTGGCATAGGGGATCAGTCACGGAACACCTGATCTCACTACGCACCACAGACCGGACCCTTTGGAGGGTGAGTGGAGGCTGTCCTCCGGCCACGCTTGCAGAGGGGGGGGGCGAGCCCCATCCCCTGCAGTGCTTCCACCCGAAGGTGGCACAGGGCCACCGGAGGAGGTGGTACTGGCCTGGGCACTGGTGCCAGGTGCACTCGCCAGCTGAGGTGGGAGAGGTGGGTCCGCTGGATCCCACCTTCCCTGTTGTCCTATGTTTAGCAGTATTTTATGGCATTTTGGGTTAGTAACAAACAACACCATTCAAAATTAGTTGTAACAGCATGCATTAGTATTCCCATTAACCAAACACACATGAATTCCAAACATTGAGCAGCAAGCATAATGCATGCATATTTAAAACAACAGTGGACATTCCAACAGCATGCAGGGTTGATTGGTGGCAACAGGCCATCAGGTTTGGATATGTGAACAGGGCACATGCATCAACGTACATGCAGATATGTATAAACCAACAGGACAAATGTCCATGGGAATTAATTGTGAATACACATACCCAGTTTGGTGTGGAATAGCATAATTTGTGAAAATAGGGTAGGGTGGAGAAATATTACATTAACAACTTAAACTACCTATACATATACTGTACATTCCTAGTAGATGCAGATATATATCCCCTACATGTATTAGTACAGTTTCCTGTATGTAACCTTAGGAATGTTGGTGATGGGAATGTTACTGCTACATTAATATACATTCCATTTGTATTCATATATGTTCATATCTGGCTGTGTTCAGGTAAAGCATCCTGCTACATTTGATTTATATGGTTCTAGACAACTGTGGATGTTCAGCATTTCATACAACCATACTATCTCCATAATGCAAGGGTACAGCAACATATCCAAATTGTGTGACGGACACAGTCCAGGTTCTGTACTTTATTAAAGACATTTCACTCTTTGGTTGTGGCTGCCTTATTCATTTCATTATGTAGTGCATGCAGTATACCTTTATTCCAGACTTATTACAGCTTTCTTGGTAGCTTCAAACTCTTTCTCACACTCTCTCACTTATTTTATATTTACATTTCAGGATGGTACTTAATTCTAGGCTTTATTAACATTTATTACTGGGTTACAACAATCCTTTCCAGCTTACTCACTCATTTCATATGGCAGAATTTACAAGGGTGTATTCAACACTTGTCTGTCCTTTGTTGATTGATTACAACACTCATTTTCAGGCTGAAGCAGTTATCTGATATTACAATACAGGTGGAAACTCTATTTGAGACTTGTTTAATCTTTATTAATGGATTGCAATACTCTTTTTCAGGCTGCATCACTTATCTAATCTTACCATACGATCAGAATCCTTCTTCTAGGCTTATTTGACCTTTATTACTGGGTTACAACACTGAACTCTTTTACAGGCTGTCTCACTTATATTCTATAACAATACCAGCAGAATAATTACTAACCGGCCTGGTGGCGCAACCTTGCCAGCCTATCAGCATAGGCTTGACGATTCATGGAACGAACACCTGCAGCTGTAATATAAATGAAGAAATATTGGAACATACCTATCCATACTATAGGCTAGGATAGCATTTCTTATATACTTAATTGCATGGATACTTAGTAGTGGGGCATTGGGCATTTGACGGGCCTCCTGGATCCATCGGTTTAGTTGGTCCTCCTTTTGTCACTTCAGGTCTGCATGGTGGTGACGGACCTGTTCACCAGTCCACGGAATGCCTGTGGCACTGATGAGATCATGTGCCAACCGGTTCCACGCCTCTGCCTTGTACGGTCCCCATTGAACCTGGCCCTGCATGAGTTGGCCTTCATGATGATGGACTAGGAGCCAAACCATATAGTTTGACTCCTCAATGGCCCACCTTTGTGCTGTAAAGTGATTTCCCTCTCCTGCACCTGCCATCCTGACTGCAAATGGGTCCCACAATCAGTTATGGTGTGTATTCCCGCCTATGGGACTTATATATGTCGGTTTTCCCGCACTTATTTGTGATTGGCTGTTTTGGATATTTATCAGCTTACAGCAAACCTGCTTTGTCATGGTTATATTTTCATTCATTCCTTTATGTATGGTCTGCATTTCTAAGTACAACTGTCATGGCTTAGTGGTTCACTACTTTGACTATGGTGCACAGTATCCTGGGTTCGACCCTTGTCATTGCTTTTTTTATTTTACTACTGTCTAGACAGGCTAGGAGGTGTGTCTGTGTAAAGGCGACTTTGCTACAGGTTGCTCAACATTGCCCGATGGTAAGCTGGTTGGTGCGCTGCGCAGCTCCGCACAAATGGCTTACGCTGGGTAACACGTTATTTAGCTATAAGCAGTCATATTAAGCTGGGTGAAGCGCTGCTGAGCTACGGGCACTCATATTAAACTTAAATAAACAGAGATCTCTCAGGGTAAGGTACCTGCTATGTCCCCAAATAAAAAAATGTCAATATCAAGGTGCAGGTACTCCACGGCTATCGAAGCCAACCATCAACCAAAAAAGCAAAAATCAATAAAAATTTTTTATACTTGAACAGCAAAAGAACTTTATTCCATGGATTGTTAGCGCTTTCACGTCTACTCTGGACACTTCTTCAGACTTTAATAAAACACTTCATCACTTCTGTATTTAAACACTTATCAATTAAACAGTTAACCAATGAAAGCTTTTGTACGAATACATAACTATAAAAAGTCAGAAACTTATAAATAGATAAAAAGTCAGAAACTTATATTGTGAAAACTAAAACTTCAAAATTTAACATTGACATTAAAATGGATGTAGTAATAGATTATAATTGTTATTAACATTTCAGATGGCAAATAGCATATAAATATTTAAAAATACAAGAGCATATAAAAACAGCATGTAATAAAAACATTTCAAGTGTATGAAACTACTGAAAAACTTCTAAAAATATATATTCCTACTAACACCAAGAAACATGAAAACGTCAAAGGTATAGCAAGAAATAACTGCTAATGCTTAAGATGACGACTGACTAGAAAGGGTTTCAAAGTAACCCTCTCATTGAGGCCATGTCCTTCATCTGTTTTCATTCTGATGATCCATTTACATTCTTCCCTTTCAGTGAAGTTACTTACATTGCCTAATCTCAATGTGGTGTGTACCAATTCAACAGGGAGGGTGTACCAATTCAACATATCAACAGGGAGAATGACAGGAACGCACTGGCTAGACATGTTCTATCGCAAGGCACCACACACACCTTTGAGTTCTTAGTTATTGAATTGGTTGGAAGGTAATCAAGGAGAACTAGCATAGTTGTCAGGTGAAATGTATTAGTATCAGACAATTACACAGACAGCAGACCAGCCTTGCCCAGCACACCACTATAAACTATGCAAACACCTTACCCTCTGTTTTTTCTCACACACTCTACACCACTGGTGTACAAAAATGGGGAAATTTTACCAAACAAAAGCAACAAAATGATAGGGGTTGCAGCAGCTATCATACATCAACATGTGGAAGAGGCTGAGGGGGGTGAGGATGAGAATGCTGATGACCAACCCACAGTGAGAAGAATGAGAAGAGTGTACAGACCCAGGGTAACCTACCAGGGGCTACATCAGCTGAAGATAGTGGAGCACTATAGGGTGGACAGGGACCTCCTACAGCAAATTGTTGAGCTGTGCTGGCCACACCTCACACACAGAACCAACAGAGGGGAACCCATCCCAGTGGATACCAAGGTATATGTAGGCCTAAGAATACTAGCAACAGGTACCTTCCAAAGGCCAACTGGGGATTTCATGAGGATCTCACAGGCATCAGCATTCAGGGTACTCCACCAGTTTCTGGATGCCATGTCAGCACATGCCGGTGAACACGAATATTTCCCCAAAACCCATGAGGCGTTGGCCAGCAATATGCATCTCTTTCACCAAATAGCAGAATACCCTGAGGTAGTGGGTGCTATAGACTGCATGCACATATGCATCAAAGCACCACCCGGTGAGCGGGGTAGGGTCTACATCAACCGCAAAGGCTTCCCCTCCATCATCTGCCAGCTCGTGTGCGATGCCTAGGGCATTATAATGAATGTGTGTGCTGTCTGCCCTAGAAGCTATCATGACTCCCACATCTGGCATCTGTCACAGCTGTACCAGAGATTTGCCAATGAGGACATCCCTTATGGTCACCTAGTGTAGGATGCTGATTATGCACTGGAGCCGTGGCTGATAACACCCATCAGAAATGCACACACATCCGAACAAGAACTCCATAATGAGGCACACGCACAGACCAGAATCATAATAGAGCATGTGTTTGGGATGCTGAAGTCACAGTTCTGGTGCCTGGACACATCCGGTGGAGCCTTGCAGTACTCACCAGCTACATGTACCCAAATTGTCATCATGTGTGCCGTGCTACACAATATGATCCTGCGGAAACAGCTGCAGCAGGAACAGCATGGGGCAGGACCACACAGCCCCCCACCATTGCCAAGGCCTGCACAAGCACAGGGTAAGTCAGAGGGGGAACAACCTGAGCCTGGCCCAGTAGGCAGAAGGAGGCGTGTCCAGTATGCCCAGGCCTTGACAAAGAGGCAAAGCATAGCACATACACTGACACAGTAGGGACCCAGGGAATGACACCTCTCTCTGACTTGCACATACAGTAAAAGGGATGCTAAACATGACACTACCTGTGCTTAACCATGTATAGGGAGTGTACTATGTGCATCTGACATAGTCAGCCCTCCAGCACCATCCGCAATACTGGCACAGCCACAAGGTAAGTCACTCTTCCTACCAAATGCTGAATGGAGTAGTATGTGTTGTTACTTGTATCTATGGTATGGATGTGAGCATGCATGGGAATCGGGTGCCTGAATGGGATGCCAGAAGATAGTAGACACATTTAGTGGCAGCATGAGATCTATAACAAATACTGGTGTCACCATAGTAGCCAGTACTACACAAGGTGACAAAACTCACTGCAAGAAATGTGCTGGGCCACATGTGTATCCATAGGGCACACACATGCCAGTCAGGGAGGCTCACATATCCAACAACAGTCTCAGCCAGCAGGCAGGTGTAGACAATCTCAAACAAAGGCTGTGCTAAGGCCTCTGATTAATGGCTATGGAAAACATCCACCCCCAGACCTACACAGACAGACTACAACAGGTCAGGCAGTGGGATGTTAGTAATGAAGGGTAAGAAGTCAGAAACTGAAATGTAAGTCAATCAAACCTAAGAACTGTAGTACACTGATATGCCTCTACTCAGCATGACAGGTTAGAATACAGAATGACATGGAGTACCTGAAGTACCAGTACAGTCATAGCAAATGTTTACAAGTGTCAGGTGTGCCCCCCCAATCCTATGTAGAAATGTAGTAACAGTCAAGTGTGCCCCCCCAATCCTATGTAGAAATGCAGTAACAGTCAGGTGTGCCCCCTCAATCCTATGTAAACATGTAATAACATTCAGGTGTGCCCCCCAATCCTATGTAGAAATGTTACAACAGTCAAGTGTGCCCCCAATCCTATGTAGACATGTAGTAACAGTCAGATGTGCCCCACCACAATCTATGTAGAAATGTAGTAACAGTCAAGTGTGCCCCCCAATCCTATGTAGAAATGTAGTAACAGTCAGGTGTGCCCCCCAGTCCTATGTAGAAATGTAGTAACACTCAGGTGTGCCCCCCCAATCCTATGTAGAAATGTATTAACAGTCAAGTCTGCCCTCCCAATTCTATGTAGAAATGCAGTAACAGTCAGGTGTGCCCCCTCAATCCTATGTAAACATGTAATAACAGTCAGGTGTGCCCCCCCCAATCCTATGTAGAAATGTTACAACAGTCAAGTGCGCCCCCAATCCTATGTAGACATGTAGTAACAGTCAGATGTGCCCCACCACAATCTATGTAGAAATGTAGTAACAGTCAAGTGTGCCCCCCAATCCTATGTAGAAATGTAGTAATAGTCAGGTGTGCCCCCCCCCAATGCTATGTAGAAATGTAGTAACAGTCAGGTGTACCCCTCTGTCAAAGGAAAAATATACTTTAGAAATGATCAATACATGGTAGGTTCAGGTTAAGGCACTTTAATCTTGCAGCAAGGAGACAAAAATGTGCTAATACAGAGTTTGTCTAACTAAAATCAGAAAGTGAATTCATCTTTATACACTTTCTAACAAGACATTGCCTACCAAGCTGAAGTAGCAGATCACAAGTTTTAACATCATCATTACATAGTAGTTGTTTATCCATAATTTTCTGCTTGCACTATCAATTTTATGAAAAAACTTCCTAAGAAAAACAACGTGGCCTTGGTGACCACCGGTTAGATACAGTTTCCCCCTATGTTATGTTTCTATTCAAGGTACTACAGCTAATTCGAGCACAAAGCAAGTACAGATTCTTCAAGCAGTCCTTTGTCTTATGTATCTCTTATTCTTCCGCAGCTGTGCATGTTCTCATAACACGAACAGAGCTAATTGCTCAAAATCATAACATTATAGAATATAGCACTGTTTCATTTTATTATTTCCTGACCTAGCAGATAATCACCTGCTTCTCAGTACATTTCCAAAATGCATAAACATGAATTTTGCTGTGCTAGCAATTACTAGGTCAGGGGGCATCTTGCAGTTTTCAGAAAGCATACTGCAGTTTCAAAAAGCATCTTATAATTTCACACAGAATTAAGCTGCATATAAAATAGAATGAAAATGTGTTAATTCTTTTAGCTTCTAATAAGCATTAGACATATACATAAATACATATTTCTCTGACACCCTTCCTCAATCCTATGTAGAAATGTAGTAACAGTCAGGTGTGCTCTTCCCAGTCCTATGTAGTAGTAACATGTATGTGTAGGTATAATAACAGTGGAGCACAGATTACCTGAGCTGGCCAAGGTATCAGGATAGATTGTAGAATGTGTACAATATGCAGGTCTGTGTGTGTTGTATATTGTGTGAGAGTGGTCAGTATGTATGCATGATGAGGTTTGTCCTGGTGGCCATTGCCCAGTACTGCTGATGACAGGTCCAAGTTCTCACAACTGCAGTGCCAAACAAAATGCTTCCCAGCAAAACACATTCCAGCAGTAAGCCATATTAAATGTTTGGAAGTAATATGTGTCACCATCTGAAAGATGGACATGCCATGAATGTCGGCCCAGATATACAAGCAGTACACAAGGGAAGTACCCCAGACAGACATTGTATAATATGTAACTGTCAAATGGACACACCCTTTGTATTGTACATACAAGTTTGCAGCACATTATTTGGGCTTGTAGTAGGGAATACCGATGTCATCTGGCCAAACACAGGCAGACCACAAAGGTCATAGGAATGAAGTATTGAGAAACAGCTGATGTCCCTGCACAAGCCAGCATAGGTGGAATGCCCCATGCATATCTGTGAGTCAGATGCAAGTAGTGTCCATAGCACACATGCACCCAGCTCACCCCACCACTACCCAAAGGTACCTCTCCGGTTTTATCCCTGCTGTTGGGAATGAGTACAATATGACCCCCACCTGTGTATGGCAATAGCGAAAGAATGCAGCATGCAGAGCAGGTGTCTCATGCAGGCATGTCCCTAGCTGTAAGCAGCACCCTGCCAGCATCCACACCACTGGATCAATACTGACAGAAAGTATTGGCATAAACACCTTGCACACCTACCCTGTCACCCCAGGGAAATATAGTGTATTGCAGTCTGGGACTGTAGGAGTGACAGAATGCAACGGCCTGCTACAGCTGGCCTGCATCACTACCAAATGGGCTACAGTCCTCTGCCAAAGGCCTGTGTCTCACCCATACTGCCAATGTATGTTATGTCATGGACTCCCAAGTAACAACATAACACAGTCCACAGAACCTAAATGCAAGGCCATGTAGACAAATCCCAGTAACATGTCCACCATGCCCTACTGCATGAACTGTGGACCAACACCAAATTACTGCTGGGATGAGGTGATAACTATAGGGAACATATCAGATAATGTTTACATAATGTATGGAAGAGGATAGAATAATAGAGGAGGGGTGGGAGCATGGGTGGCATGGAGTGTGTGAAGTCCGAAATTCAGCAGTGTGCACATACTATCCCTGGCTGCAAACACAAAAATGGGTGGCTACAAACCTGCTTGTAAACCACAATGTAAAGGGGTGATGTCCAGAATTATGACCTCTGCCTCTGGGTAACCTATGTGAATCTGTATAGCCATGAGGTATGGCCACAGCAGGATATGGCCATACTGTCACATCGATGGATGTACAAGCATGGGATCCTCTGCCACCACTGTACCAAGGTGCTGAACCATTTACACAGACCCAGCAGCAAGTGTCTGCAGCTTCCCCTCCAGAATGGCATGATTGCGCAAGAATATGTAGGCTGCTGACCACAATACTGGACACAGCTGCATTCACTCTGTGTTCCCCAGGACATCACTGCAAGCAAATATGTATACCTGACAGTACTTGATGACATAAAACATCACAGTGTAAAACAGTACATGTGTCTGAATATCTTTGCTAACACCAGGACCATGTTGCAGAAGCAGCACAGACACAATTACCTACAGTAACCCACTATCCTTTGCCCATTTTGACCTCATATTGTCCACCGATCTACAGATATCCTGCAGAAACAGTTTGCTAGCTGTAGGTGTAGAACACAAAAGTCTGCACTGGAGTACAATCAACCTGGAATGGATTTACACATTCAATACAGAAGGTCATACTGGGCATGCTCCCACACTTAGAGAAATGAAGGCCATGTCAGACAACAAAATACCAAAATGTCATACTGGGGTTGTTCACACACTTAGCACATGTCTGGCAAAACAGTGGACCGTACATACCTGACAGTCGCAGATGTAAGGCTTACACTCCTCAGTACACACCAGTCATGTTTTGCACACACATTGGATAGGAATACACACATATATCCAATGACATCACACTATAATAGGCCAAAAATACACATATATAAATGTGTGGAAGAGAGTGACAGTGACAAAGATCCTTCCATCATGAGGCCTGTCCTACCCAGTACACATTCAATTGGCTAAAACCACATGATGTGCAAATGTCAATCACCGTAGACATTTGCCTCTGGTATCCCTCAAAACTATAGTGTCTGTGATGCTTGTGCTAACTGTGTAACATGACTGTACAAGTCTGTAGTCATCTAGCAGTTGTATACACATACCTGTGGAATAGAAACCTGTGTGTGCCTGAGTGTTGTATGTCTGTCTCTTAATGAATGGGTTATGGCCTATGCACACACACTGCCCTCCCCATTGCTCTACTATGGCAAGCCTGCTGATGTCTTCACCTTGAAATACACCTGTGGGGAAGTAGTAGCCCAGTAATCTCCGTGGTGTGTCCTATAACTGCGTAATGCTATAGTGTGATGTACCATTTAAGTAGGAGTTCTAATCCCAGGTGTGTGTGTGTGTGTGTGTGTGTGTGTGTGTGTGTGTGTGTGTGTGTGTGTGTGTGTGTGTGTGTGTGTGTGTGTGTGTGTGTGTGTGTGTGTGTGTGTGTGTGTGTGTGTGTGTCAATGCTTCTTTGGCCAGTCACACTCTCTACAATTTCAAATGTCATACTTTGGCATGCCTGCTGATGTCATTCACATTGAAATACACCTTTAGGGAAGGAGTAGCCCAGTAATCTCTGTGGCACGTCCTATAACTGTGTTATGCTGTAGAGTGATGTACTAGTTAGGTAGGAGTTCTATTTCCAGACATGGCAAGTGTGTGTGTTTGTCTGTGTAGGGAGCAATGCTTTTGAGGCCATGCACAGTCACTACAATCTCCATTGCCCTTCTTTGGCATGCCTGCTGATGTCATTCACTTTGAAATACACCTCTGGGGAAGGTTTAACCCAGTAATCTCCATGGTGCATCCTATAACTGTGTAATGCTGTAGTGTGATATACTAGTTAGGTAGGAGTTTTATTCCCAGACATGGCAAGTGTGGATGTTTGTGCGTGTGTATTTGTCTGTGTAGGGAGCAATGCTTTTGAGGCCATTCACAGTCACTATAACCCCCATCACCCTTCTTTGGCATGCCTGCTGAAGTCATTCACTTTGAAATACACTTTTGGGGAAGGAGTAGCCCAGTAATTTATGTGGTGCATCCTATAACTGTGTAATGCTGTAGTTTGATATACTAGTTAGGTAGGAGTTCTATTGCCAGACATGGAAACTGTGTGTGTGTGTGTGTGTGTGTGTGTGTGTGTGTGTGTGTGTGTGTGTGTAGGGATCAATGTTTTTTGGCCATTCAGTCACTATGCACACCTACAAATGGAGAACATTGATAACTGTGCAGTAACAGAGACCTGATCCGAGCCTCCAGAGAGCACCCCTACAATACCAGGTACAGCTCTTACCACACCTGTTGGCCACCAAACCAGGACCAAAACAAAAAAGGTGGAGGAGTGTCCATATTCACCAAGGATATTCACACCACCATGCTACTTGCTCAACAGAATGTGTCTGAAATACCCCAGGTGCAACTAACAGTAGGTTAGACTGCATTTCAAATTGTATAGCTTGTTACAGATTCCCACCATGCCCCATGATACCCACTACAGCTTTTGAAGCATAATGTGAAATATTATGATACAAGCAAACACCCTAATACTGGGTGAGTTACACTACCCTGCCATTAACTGGGAAAACTACTTGTGTACCAACATGTGTGCCCAATGGTTCTTGGAAGTCATAATTCCCAATGCCCTGGATCAAGTAACCCATAGTCCCACCTGGGGCTCAAATATCCTAGACCTGATTATTACCAACATGGTAAATCAATGCTCCACACCTATGGTCACCCCATTGGTGGTCAGGTATGCCCATGAGCTAATCACCCTTAACAGTGTTGCATTTAACATTTTACCTTAAATGAAGACAAAACACTTCTTCATCTCTTTCAGTGGTATTTATTACGCACGTGTGGGAGCCTTGTGGAAAGTACCAGGGAGACTCCCCGAACAAAGGAATGCATAAGCTTATATACTGGTGATACTGCTGACAGTACAAAAATATAAACTAGACCAATTAAATTAGTATAAAAGACAACTAACCAAAAAGTGGTTTACCCATAGGCTTAAAGCAGTTCACATTACTACATCTCTAGGCAGAGAAAGAAAATCAGATACACTTCCATATAAGGCACATTTCCTGCTTTCAAGCAGGCTCCTGTTTTTCATTGCTTTCCACTATTCGCAGTTTACTCAGAGTTCACAGTACAAAGTTCATCTCAATGTATACAGATTGTCACATACTCAATTTCCTTAAGCACATACTTTGGCCATTCATATTCTACAATCCCCCATTTGATGCTGTGTAAGCATCACCATTTAGTCGATCATACATTTGCCCTAAATCTAACATAACCATGTGGCTGGTTCCTTCAACATTGTCACACATTTTTATTTCATCATCCATATTCATAACTGTAGGCATATAAAACTTTGGCACCTTTTTAGTAGTCTTAAAAGATATTAATTTTAAAATCAATGCTTTGATTAAAAACACAAGAAAAGCAATAAGAGCTAATACCGCGATTAATAGAATTAACTTCAATAGTCCACCTCCCCAACCTAAGAACAGGTTGGTTAACCATGCCCACGTTGAGTTTTCGCCCTCCTTGGCCTTAGATAATTTGGAGAATCTCTGAATGAGTTCGAGATGACTTTCAATTTCATGCTGATTGTCAGGAATAAATGTACAACACTCCTCCTGGATTAAAGCCCAAGTTCCACCTTTCGCCACTAGGGTAAAATCGAGAGCCATATGGTTTTGAAGGACTACAGCTCTCATGGCAGTCAGTTCATCAGTCACTAGTTCTAAAGCAGGAAATGTGGCATTGCTTAATACTTAAAGCAATTTAGACAGTTTTCTCAGTTCCCAAATTGATTTTACTGCTCCATATGCTGGAATTATACCAGCCCACAATATGATGTCATCACTCAAGTCCATATGAGATAGTCCTTTGGTGCCAACATGAGCTAAGTCATGATGAGAAATCCATGAAGCGTCAATTTAGCCTACCAGATGGGCAGGCTTTTTGACCTCTCGAACATTCCGAATTTTTCCTTGAGGTAAAGCAGATGTATGTCGGATGTCTGGGACTAAATAACCTAAGAAACAGCTACCAGACCAGTTTCCTGGTAGCCATTTATAGGCTCTTCTACCACACACAAAGTAGCAATTTTCCACCTTAGTGGTGATATTACTATTTATATAACCTTGTTCAGAATGAAACACCTTCTTATCGATAATCCCAGCTGTTGGTATAGAACGGAATTATTTCTTACCTCTTCGTATGTTTTATGCACCAGTTCACAAAATGAATCATAGGTTGTGTTACAGTAGGATGAGTTATTATTATACCTGTAGGGAACTGTCACATTACAAAAACTCCATCCTACCTTGACATTACCAAATTTCTGAAAACACACAGTTCCATTTCAATGGTTAAACAGATGTAATGCTATCATGTCTTTTGAAGTGACATTTGAAGTGTCATAGATCAGATTCGTCCAGGTTTCATTAGCCCCTAAAGGGACTGTACTTAGCATCAATTCCCCCATGAAGGTAGGTAAAGCAGTACAGATCCAACAGTCAGAGAAATTGAGGGATGATGCATAGGCACATTTAATAGCTTGGTAGGTGTTGAAAGGTGGATGCTAAATAGCTCGCTTGGTGTGATGCATCGATGGAGCAGGAAATGAAAATGGCCACATTAAAAATAACAGTACAACAAGAATGATGACCAGCATGGCTGTCCAATATTTTTGTGGAAATGGTTGTTGAGTCTGGGTAGTGTCAGGAGTTTGTAGTTTTCCAAAAGGGTAAATATTAGGCATCATCAGGTACTGGAACAGTTCTACTTGAGTACGAGTAGCAATGGGAGGAGAATCTGGAGTTGAAAAAGGTAAAGGCTGTTGATCTTCAGAAGGCACAACTTTTTTGACATGTGAAATGTAGATCCAGGTTGGAGATCCTTGCAGTCGCACAGCAGATGACGTTGTCAGAAGGACCAGGAAAGGCCCTTTCCAGCGAGGCTGGAGCGCTGTTTTTCTAGAGAAGGACTTAACATAAACCCAATCCCCTGGTTGTAGGGCGGATGACAGGAAAGGATCTGGAAGGTGTTGAGTGGCTGATACTTGCCGGTGGTGAAACTGTAGGAAAGAAACAAGAGATTTGCAGTACAAAAGGATATCATTATCAAATGCATCATATTCAGAAAAGGGTGGTGGTGGTGTCATGGGCATACACAGAGGGTGACCCATGAGAATTTCATGTGGAGAAAGACCCTTAGTAGGATGCGGTTGTGACCGCATAGAAAGTAAGGCTAGTGGTAAGGCCTGCACCCAAGTCAAGCCTGTTTCTGATGTGACTTTAGCAAGTCTAGATTTCAAGGTCTGGTTCATGCGTTCAATAATACCTGATGCCTGTGGTCTATACTGACAATGAAATTTCAAAGTAATGCCTAGCATTGTACAAAGTGATTCAACTAACTTAGCAGTAAAATGCATTCTACAGTCAGAGTATATTTGACAAGGAACACTAAAACGAGGTATCAATTCATAACACAATTTTTTTTGCAACTGAAATAGCATAATTTTTAGAACACGGATAGGCTTCTAACCACCCCAAAAATATCAACAATAGTCAAAACATATTTAAAATGAGTACAAGGTGGGAGTTCAATAAAGTCCCACTGTAAAGCACAAAATGGTCCCATTAGTGTTGGCACCAATTGAAATGTTATGCTGTAAACAAATGGAGCACATGCTCAAAAAATGTTGCACAGAAGCAGAAAGTCCTGGGGCAAACCAATCCTTCTGGATTTGTTTGATTAATGCTTGTATCCCTACATGAGCTGGCAAATGATATGCTTTTATAAGAGAATTTAACATAGATGTAGGGCAAATTAATCTGCCATCAGGATGTTGCCAAATTGAATCACGAGTGTTGGAAACAACTGTGGGCCAACCATGTTTTTCTTTCTGATTCCGATGCTTCACTTTGTAAAGCTTTCAAAACAGTTGTGTCAAAAGTAACCGTTTGTAACATAGGCTGCAGAAATTGTCCCTGAACAGTATGTGAAAGAGGAGCCTGCTTGGCAGCCCAGTCAGCCAAATTATTTCCCTTAGCTACTAGGGAGTCGCTAGACTGGTGAGCTGCACACTTGACAACAGCAATTTTGAAAGGTAATAATAAATCCTGTAAGAGGTGATCAATATACAGGTAATTTTTAATTGGTGCCCCAGAAGATGTCAAAAATCCCCTTTCCTTCCATAAGGTACCAAAATCATGAACAACACCATGGGCGTAACGTGAATCAGTATAAATAGTAGCAGATCTGTCTTTGGCCATTTTACATGCATGGAAAAGTGCCACTAATTCTGCAGCTTGTGCGGAAGTGCCAGGTGGTAATTGTCCAGTTTGTAAAACTTCAGATGGCGAGCAGACTGACCATGCAGCCTGAAGTTCGCCAAGATTATTTCGTAAACAGGATCCATCTACAAAAAGAACTAAATCAGGATTAAGCAAAGGAACATCTTGCAAATCTAACCTAGGAGAAAGAACAGTGTTAACTACAAGCACACAGTCATATGGTTCACCCTCGTCACTAGTTGGAATCAATGAAGCAGGATTTAGTGGTGGGCAACGTGTAATTTGAACAGTGGGATTAGTTAATAAACTTAACTCATATTTAGTGAGGTGAGCATTAGAAAGATACTGTGTTTTTGTTTTTAAAAGTAATGCTTGCACCGCATGAGGTACTGCCAGTATAGTGTCATGTCCTAATGTCAATGGTGCTGCCATATCGATCAAAACAGCAGCGTCTGCCACTGTTCGTAAACAGGGTGGATAGCCAGAAGCAACAGGGTCTAACTGAGTGCTGTAATATGCTATAGGTTGATAGCATCCCATGCGCGCTTGCGCCAGCAGGCCCAGGGCAGTTTTATTTCTTTCACAACAGAAGAAAACAAAGGGTTTAGAATAATATGGGAGCCCTAGAGCAGGTGGGTTTATCAGTGCCATTTTAATAGCCTGAAAGGCGTTTTCATGTTCAGGGGACCAAGGCAGAGGGTCTGTGACCTCCTTTTTTAAAAGCTGTAACAGAGGGGCCGAAATTTCTGAAAAATTGGGCACCCCACTGTCTACAATAACCTGCTAGGCCGAGGAATCCCCTAAGTTGTCTCTGAGTTACAGGGTGGGGGGCAGTCTGGATAGAGGTAATTCTACTTGGAAGTATTTGATGTGAACCCATAGAAATGATGTGCTCCAGGTATTGTACCTTTTCTTGACAGAACTGCAGTTTAGATTTATTTACCTTAAAACCTCGATCAGCTAAAAACTTTAAAACTAAAAGGGAGTCCTCTATACAAGACTTGGTATCTTGTGAAGCTATAAGAATATCGTCTACATATTGGACCAATACTGAATGTGGTGGTAACTGTAAATCCTGCAGTTGTCTATGCATCTCTCTAGAGAATAGGGTTGGAGATTCTACATATCCTTGGGGTAGTCGGGTCCAAGTATACTGTTGGCCTTTATAAGTGAATGCAAACAAATACTGACTATCTGCATGTACTGGGATAGAAAAATGCTGATGAGATATCTATAACCATAAAACAACATGCTGAAGGTGGGATGCAGCTTAAAATCATAGCTAGGTTTGGTACGATTGGAAAAACAGGCAATACAGCTTTATTGACTTCTTGCAAGTCTTGCAGAAATTTGTAAGCTTGTTTACCAGGTTTCTTTACCGGTAGAATTGGAGTATTACATGGACTTGCTTTAGGTAGTATAATTCCTTGTTGTACCAAACCAGAAATGGGGCAATACGAGATGTAGCCTCTACCGTCAAAGAGTACTGTGGTACCAGAGGTAACTTTGCTCCGGGTTTTAAGGTTATTTTTACAGGAATGGCTGAAATCAGAAACCCAACATCATTATCATGAGTGGCCCATAGATGAGAGGGTAATGAATTTAGATGCTTATTCTTATCAAGGTCAGACTGCATACACATTGTTTGCAGAGTGACATTTTCATCTAAAGTAGCCAAAATACTATCTTGTTTATCTGAAGGTACTTGTAAATATACTCCTTCGGCTGTGCAGAAGATGATTGCTCCCATCTTAGAGAGCAAATCTCTTCCCAATAAATTCAATGGTGCTGAGGGCCCTACTAAAAATGCATGATTGTCTTGTAAAGGTACCAAAGTTACTGGGACTGGGACGGTTTCAGAATATTCAATAGGAATACCAGAGACACCTACCCCTCTAGTTATGTTGTTGGAGAGGGGGACATATATTGCTGCTTCACCAGCTAACATAGATTTGGTAGCTACAGTGTCAATCAAAAATGGGTACGATTTATTTTTGACAAGTAACATAACATGTGGTCCATCTTGATCCACAGGGATGAAGGGGCACAACTGCTGTTGTCTTTGTTCAGGGAATCTTCATTGTGATGCTGCCAGTTGGATGGAGTCCAATTAGAATTCCACTGAGGTGATGTATCAGTGAGTGGGGCAGGTTGCTCAGCTAGATATGGACATTCATTTCTCCAATGGCCTACTTGGCCACAATTGAAACACTACATCTGATTATTATAGCTTTGGGGTGGGGCTGATCAATTTTCCTACCAGTTTTGTCTATATTGGTTTTCATCCCCTTGGCGTCCACCTCTCACCCTTCCCCATTCTTGTCCTCCCCGTCCAAGCTGCCTGAAGGCAGTACACATTTGAATCTGTGCTTTAACCAGTTTTTCCTGTAAATCCTTTTTTTCCTGTGCTAAGTGGTCGAAGAGGTATTGTACTTGTGTGACTAATTCATGCAATCCAAGACTAGACCAGTTTAAACATACTTCCTTTAGCTTATCCCATACTTGTGGGTGTAACTCATCTATGAAAGCTGCCAACAATCCACTTTGTGCCAGCCCTTCAGTGGGTTCTGGGTAACCAGAGTAAGCCTCAAAGACAATTTAAATACTCATCCACAGGTTTGTCTTCTTTTTGAAGAACTGACTTAATTTTAGACCAGTTGGTGTGGGTGGAACTATCACTATAATAGCATCTACTATTCACTGTCTGACCGCTTTGAACCAATTATCTCCTTCTGCTTCATGTTTTGGAATCAGAGTAGGGACATTAGCATGGTCCCAAATCCATTCCATCAGATCAGCTGGTATGGCGTACTGAAGAACTGCCCTGACTTCTTCTATTGTAGGATTTTGTAAACAAATATGTCCCGCCAGCAAACTCTGGAACTTAGCTGGATTAGTACGAATAGGCGGTAACGATTTGGTAATGGCTTGAAAATCAACCGCCGACCACGCCCTAGGTACTACAATGGTCGGTGGTTCCTGTACACTTCTAGCATAGGCTGGGTTAGGTACTTCCCTCAAAGGTAACAATCTGTCGTCATCTGACGACTCCAATTCTGAATCTGGATTAAATTTATCTGGCCCAAAATACCCATCCCCCACTGTCAATTATAGCAGGGGACTGGCCAAAATGCCTTCATCACTGTAAATGTCGCTTCCTTTTACCTTTACAATAGGGTTTAGCTCTAAAATACATTACAGCTTTTGCTTCTTTATGAGTCTTACTACGAGCTTTTGGTCCCTTTTGTCTATCGCTCGTTTCTGGATCAGATTCTCTAGAGTGACTGTCCGCAGCTTGTTCTCTTTCTCTAGGGGTGGAATCTTTAGTGGTGGAATCTGGCTGCTGTGCTTCCACTCCTTGTTGTGTGAGGGGGAGCTGATACTGTGGGGGCTCAATCGGTGGTGCAGTCAGTGGTTGGGGGAGGCAGGTATTATCGTCTTCTGACGATTCAGTTATCTGTAATTTAGCTAATTCCTTTACAGGATAAAGCCCCTTAAAGGGTGGGTCCTTCAAGCATTTACCATTTACTACATATAAATTACTAGCAGTTTGTTGCAATTCCCTCAATTGCACTTTTAATTTCTGCTGATTATCTTTTAAACTACTAATAACCAAATTGTTTTCTCTTTTTTTCACCTCTGTCATCCAATCATTAAATGCTGCCCAGCACAACCCTGGTATTCTTCTCCCTTTTTTCTTTAACTTTCCTTGGAGATTAAGCAAAATATTTTTATTAAAACTACCATTTTCTGGAAAGGCGAGTTTACCATCACCCTCAGTGAGGGCGACCCACTGACTTATAAACATACAACTGTCCCGGGACATACGAAAATACATATAACCAGCTGGTGTACCTCTTTCTGGCTCTTTTATGGTTCCCACACTCGCTCCCATTTTCATACAATAAGCTATACTGTATTTTACAGATGTAGCTGTGACGTTTTGTAAATATCATTTTCCCCACTCTCGTATCTCCTTTCACTCTTATGTCACCAGTTTTTCGTTTTAACCCACTCTCATACTGCACAATCAATAGCAGAAAAAAAATGCATGCCACTTACCTCAAAACAACTGAATGAGAGGAATTATTACATTTCTATAAAATTATCGATACCAAATTTTAAAGCACGCAAGTACAGGAAATGAAAGAAACACTGCCAGAACAGAAAATTCTGTCATGGGCCCTTTTACTAGCAGTATTTTGTTCAATCCCCAACTGTTGCAGCTGTTATTAATTCAGATCTGAGTAAACGGCATCAATTGTTGCATTTAACATTTTACCTTAAATGAAGACAAGACACTTCTTCCTCTCTTTCAGTGGTATTTATTACACACGTGTGGGAGCCTCATGGAAAGTACCACGGAGACTCTCCGAACAAAGGAATGAATAAGCTTATATACTGGTGATACTGCTGACAGTACAAAAATATAAACTAGACCAATTAAATTAGTATAAAAGACAATTAACCAATCAGTGGTTTACCCGTAGGCTTAAAGCAGTTCACATTACAACATCTCTAGGCAGAGAAAGAAAATCGGATACACTTCCATATAAGGCACATTTCCTGCTTTCAAGCAGGCTCATGTTTTTCAGTGCTTTCCACTATTCACAGTTTACTCAGAGTTCACAGTACAAAGTTCATCTCAATATATACAGACTGTCACGTACTCAATTTCCTTAAGCACATACTTTGGCCATTCATATTCTACAACATCAACATCCCTCCCCCACACCCCAGTAAGGAAACCTCCTTAACACACATCTCCAAAGCCAATGTGATGCTACACATGGCAGACATGACTAATATCATGAAACCCATGCAGATGGGAACTGAAAGGATAACTGCTGAATCATACATGAAGGCACTGTATGAACATTTCCACTCATGCATGAATTGTGCCATCCAATATTGAACCAAGATGCTCCCCACCAAGAAAAGGAAGCCAATGTGGTGGCCCCCTGCCATAAACATTCTGTACACCAAAAGGAGGAAACTGTTGCAGAAATGGAGGAATTTCAAGGATGCAAAATACTCCCTTACCAGCTACAGTAAGGGGCAGATAGCCATCATAACATCCACCAAAGCTAGTTACAAACATAATATAGCCAAAGATGCCAAAGACAACTGCAAGATGTTCCATAACTATGTGAGGAATCTAAATGGCAGTGCTCAGAACTGCTGTGAGCTACAACAGGATGGTATTAAATCTACTGGTCCCAGGGATATTGGCAATATCCTGGCAGATCGATTCAGTGCCAACTGCACCCCCCTCCCAACCCCCAAGTGGCCCATCTCAACATGGATAGATTGCCATATTCCAGTAATAACAGCCACATAGGTAAAAATAACACTCTACAGAGCTATGAAAACAGCAGCCATGGGACCAGTCAACATCCCGGGCTGTGTACTACATGAGCTACAAACTGAAATGGCACCTCACCTACGTGCCATGTCTAATCATAGCCACACCTCAGGCTTCATGCCCACTGTATGGCACACAGCTACAGTTATCAAAGTCCACAAGGGGGGATCCACCTTGGATCCTGGGAACTACAGCCCCAGCAGTATGATGTGCCTGATCTGCAGGGCCATGGAATGTATTATCATGGAAATTAAAACAAAGGCATTGGCAACCTGCAAACACTGGACCCTAACCAGGATGGGTTTGTGAAGGGCTGATCATGTCATCTCAACCTGAATGACAACTGTGAATCCATCTCCAGAGCCGTAGATGAGGGTAAGGTGGTTTACACAGCCTATGTGGACCTCGCCAAGCCCTTCAACACCATTCCCCAGTCTGGAATCATAGATAAATGTATCAAGCTGGCCATTAATCTCAATGTCACCCAATGGGCTGCCAACTGCTATACTGACACAACCCACACTGTAAATGTAGATGACACTAACCCGACCCCCAGACAAGTGACAGTTGGAGTACCTTAGGGTTCAGTCCTGGCATTGCCCTTGTTTGGCATCTACTGCTCTGAAGTACAGTCCAACAGTAAGAGGCACCGGCAAACAAGGTCACAGATGACTGCACACTGGGTGTCAATATTGAATCCCCACATGATGTGGATATTCTACAGAAGGGCCTTACAGAAAGACATGCTTGGTGCCTGAGCCATGGCCTCAAGATCAAGGGTAGATATGGATGGAGACAATAACAACACTAATGAGAATGCAGGTTATCCTTTAGGGGAACCGCCTGTGAGAAGAAGCGAAAGATTGGCAGAATAGCAAAGGAATCATTCATATCAAAACCGCTAACACTACAGGGGGGTTGGGGGGCAGGTACCTAGGGAAGAGTCAGAATTATCGACCGACTTAATGGTACCATTACCACTGTTTGTTGAGAATGAGCACACTGTAAACATGTTATATTTGAATTCTGATGATGACCAAATAATATGTAAAAAAGATAATTTTACTGTATTTAATTTTACAGATATGGTTATCAATGATGTGTACTTTAAATTATTTACTAAGGGATTTCATTTTGTACCCTGCAGACCCGGGTCTTTGGTGAACACATTAATTGATCTAAAGATGTTTATTAGACAACTTAATCTACAAATTTTCTTCAAGGAACAGGAACTGAATAGAGTTGAACTGAGTAGGAAAAGCCTGTTTAACCCACCAGTTAACCAGACACTAAACATTTTTGAGGAGCTGGTAGAAAGGGAAGTTAGGCAGTTAGACACTCTAGGCAGGCCGAGTATGAATCTTTCAGATGGAGACATCTTTACTTAAACAGCTGTGAGAAGAACAATGTAGAGTGATGAAGCCAGACAAGGGGGGAGGGGTGGTTTTGATGTATAATGAAGATTATGACACATACATGTTTAACATTTTGCAAGACCCAGAACATTACACAATAGTTTTTCGTAATGAGATTAACATTGCTCATGCTAAAATCTATTTTTATTTACTGGACCATTTACTGCAGGGTAGTATCAATAAGAAGTTATACAATTATTTACACGTTGAGAAACCTAAGATTCCCTGTATATTCGGTATCCCTAAAACCCATAAAGGGATTAACAACATGAAATTCAGACTGATTGTAGCTGGAGCTGGTAGTATTACTGAACCTTTAGCTATCTTTATAGATTTGCAAGTAAAAAAGTTTATCAACTCGGTGGTTCATATAATGAAGGATTCATGGGATTTTTTGAGCAGTATTTCTAATGACAAATATGGCCCAGAGACTTTGTTGGTTACCATTGATGTAGATGAGTTATTTCCAAGCATCCCACATGAAGTGGGCCTAGAATGGTTTGGGGAAATTTTATCAATAGAATCAGGTCTAGATGGGAACACCTTAAATTTGATTACGGATTTTATGGACACTATTCTCAGACATAATTTTATTAATTTTAATAGTGAGTTTTACCAACAAAGGAAAGGAGTTGTGATGGGGGCAGCCTGTTCCCCCCTATATGCAAACTGTGTATTGTATTATTGGGAACAAAAATTTGTTCTTAATACAGATTGGCAGGGATATATTACATTCTATACCCGCTATTTGGACGATATTTGTTTGCTATGGGAAGGGCCTAGAGAGAAGTTTAATGAATTTATGATAAATCTCAACCAAACTACTGAATTCTTGGCCTTTACACACACAGTCAGTGATTCTTCTATCAATTATTTAGACATTACACTATACAAAGATGTGGTTAATCATTGTTTTTCAGTCTAAACTATACAGGAAGGCTTCGTTCTCAAATTCTTATTTACATTTTGAGAGCAGACATCCTCATTACCAAAAGAAAGGGATAGTGAAAGGTCAGATGATTAAAGCCTCAAGAATGACTAGCATGACCTCAGAATTCTTAGAGAAGGTTAGGACTTTGGCCTCACTATTCCTGGAAAGAGGTTACCCTAAACAAATGGTGGATAGTTTGGCCAATGAGGTAATTATGAACAGGGAAAGGAAGTTTTTTCCCTTGTTAGGTAATGGTATGGTTGAGGCAAAGACATAGAAAGAAGGGGATTTTAAGCACAGGGGGGGCCTTTATTCACACCTTTTATATGACATCCACCCAGGTGGTTGACATTATTAAAAAATACTGGCATATTTTAAGGGTTAATGATGACACCATTGCATACCTTCCAAACCATTCCACTTTTATTAGAAGGAGAGACATGAACCTTAAAGACTCTTTGAAAAGAAGCAGGTTTCCAGGCAGGTGCAGGGTGATTTAAGATGTGGGACCCACAAATGTGAAGCCTGTCAACAATGTGGATACATTTTGGATAAAAGTGAGTTATACATTCCAAATAGGGGTTTGAGGTTGAAGGCGTCCAAATATTATAACTGTGGCATGAAAGGGGTGGTTTATATCAGGATTTGTGAAATCTGGCAGAGTTTTTATATCGGTAAAACCGAGAGACCACTTAGGAGAAGGGTTTATAAGAATTTATACGAGGTTTCAAAAGGGAAGGAATCAAATGCCTTCTTTAGACATTCTTTAGTTTGTAAGGAAATGAAAATCAAACTTTTCGTGTTAGAACAAGTGTTAGTTGATCCCCGAGGGAGGAGTTGGGAGTCCAGGGTGGAATATAGGGAATTGTTTTGGCAGTTGAAGTTGGACGCAGGTAGACCCCCCTGGACTTAATGACCACATTAGCATTAATAACGTTTTAAAACTTAGGGCTGCTAAACTGTAATATTTATACACAGTGGTTATACATTTTGCTGCTATGAACACTGTAGTTAATGCTTTTCATGTTGAGGATTTTACAATATGTATTTACTTATTTATTTATTTATTTAATTTAACAAGCAGGATGGATTATTGCATATATGGGCTTTGCACATTCATTTTAAGAATTGTATTTTAGGATTTATATATATATATATATATATATATATATATATATATATATATATATATATATATATAAATTATATTAGGGGACCAGGTGTAATTTTAACATGCAGTTTTTATTTTATGAAATGACATAAGTCTTGTAATTTATTCCTGTTTATGCATTTAGTATGGTTTTACAGGGTTCATTTACTGTAATTAATTTGTGTAAGCACAGTTAATTGAACCTTTGATGTGATTGGATGTGTTGAATTATTTAAATGCATTGTAAGGGGCTGCTTCTTTGTTCTGAAGAAGCCTGGTATTATACTGGGTGAAAGCGTGCTAAACTGTATTGTTGGGATATTACTGTTTTATCATTTCATTGGACATTAAAGGCATTGAATTTACTGAATCTACTGTCCTGGGTGCCTTGGATTGAGGTGTTCAACCTTTGTTTTACCCAGAGAACACTCACAACCCATGTCTCATACACAAACACACTCGGCTAGGCAACAACCACTATGTTGGTAGCTTCCTGCATATTGCCCACAGATAATAACTATGGTGTGATTGCAGTGGACTACAGAGGTCATGGTACCCTGTCCCATCACTACAATAGGCACATAATTGTATACAGTGCTCCTTCACTATGTTCACCACTGGACGCCTGCGCCAACTGTAGTGCCAGCAAATGTAACCCACAAATGACATACCATGCCTTATACACATGCCCGTATGGACAGATGCCAATGACATCAGGGAATACCTATATCATGCTGTCAGTGTAGGTGCAGGGTCAAACCTGGTGTCCATTGCCAGTTCCCACCACATGAGGCCAGGAATGGCACATCTGATAATAACAATCTGTGTACACAACATACCCTAGACACCCCAGGTACACTTCCACATGTCACAGAACATGCATGTGGGACGGGTGCACATCCTAGACACCGTCCATGTCATGGACTATGTATATATATATATATATATATATAAAATGTGTGTATGTGTGTGTGTGTTTGTGTGTGTGTATATATATATATATATATATATATATATATATATATATATATTGAGAGAGAGAGAGAGAGATAAATATGTATATATATATATATATATATATATATACACACACACACCACACACACACACACACACACACACACACACACACACACACACACACACACACACACACACACACACACACACATCTACATGTATAAATACATTTTCTGTACAGTTGAATGACTGTGTTGGATGATATGTTTGTGAAAACATCAGGGTTATGTTTATCTGACATGGCTTAGTGATAAATCACTTTGGGAATGATATGCAGGGTCCTGGTTTCGAGCCTGGGAGAGGCTGTGTATTTTGTTGCTGGTCAGAACAAGGGCCATTGGATACAGAGTGATTAAGGCAGTTTTAAGCAGTTGTAAGTGGGTTTGTGCGGGTTTGCACAGAGGTAAGCAATGCTAACTTCCAGTTACAATTTCTTATACTGATTTAGCTTCTCAATTGCTTAACCTGTGTAGGCATTGCTTACCCCCATGCAAACAAGCTTAAACCCGCTTACTGCTGCTTAAAAGTGCTTACTCCTGCTTACCCCCGTGCTAATTCCTTTAAAAGAAATGAAAAATGGTTGATAGGAAAGTGGTGAAAAAGGGGCACAAAGAGGGAAAGACAGTAGGGAAAATAGCTAGGGATGTGCAGGAAGGGTGTAGGGAAGGTCCATAGCTGCCCATTTCTTCTACAGCAACAGCTGTGCATATACACTGAATTTGGAGATAGATTTGGACACTCAAACCCCTGAGAGAGGGGTGAGGGCAACAATAATATGTTGTGAAGCCAATTAGACCAGATTACATGTGTCCACTGCAGACGCGTGCGAAATGGGCAGCTATGTATGGGGCGAGATTTTTTTTTTGGGAACAGAGTGCCCTTTTTTTTTCAGGTGAGAGTGAGATGTTGGGGAGGGATAGTAGGTATATTTGGGGAAGTAGGTTGGGTAGGATAACAGACAAGGCAGACAAGACAGCATACAGGGGCGGTATATGACACATGTGGGGGGTAAACACCTTGATGGGTAGGGGTGTTTGGAAATCGGAAGCCCATGAGCCCCCTAGTGGATACAGTGGGACTGAGGTCCCCACCCATGGGCAGTCACCACTGCACCTTCACAGCCCCAAAGGTGGCTGTGCTGGGGGCTGAGTAGGACGGCCAGGCTGACCCTCTAGTTGCGACACGTGACCCTCAAACTGGTGTAGCAGATCTCCAAACTCCCTGTTCACTATTTACCACGCCCTGGACCTGGCGACGGGTGACAGTGTCCTGTCCGCGCCTGCTCCCAGGGGGGCAAGCCCCATCCCCTGAGGCAGTTCCACCCGAAGGTGGTGCAGGACCAGTGGACGAGGAGGTCCCAGGGTGGGCTCCAGATGTGCTGCTGCCGGGTGCCATGGCCAGATGAGGTGGGACAGGTGGGTCTGCTGGGACCGGCCTTCCCAACATGCTATGGTGTTTCAATTTTACAACATATATGGGTTAGTAATAGTCAACACATTCCAGGATTAGGTATAACAGCATGCACAGATATTCCCATTAACCCAAAACACCAGATATGGAACAGTTGCATAGCAAACAGAACACATGCCTATATGGAGCCACAGTGGCCATTACAACAGCATGCAGGTACATTGATGGCAGCATGCCACCAATGTGGGAGTATTTCAACATGGCACATGCATAGAAACAAATTTAGATATTTATCAAACAATAGGACATATGTCCCAACAGTAGATTTAATGGAGCACATACCAATTGAGTTGTGTATTTAGTTTAGTGTTGCAGATATGGTGGGGGGAGAGAAAGATGTCAATTAACAACTAGTATATTCCTATAGTTCTCATTACTTTCCTAGTCAGTGCTGTGATCTGTACCTTATAGATATTAGTACACTACCCTATTGCCTTAGTTTGGACAGAGGTATGGATGTAGACAACTATATACATGAATTGAGTTTTACCTGCAGTATACACCTCTTACCTGGTATACCTGTGGAGGTATTGTTTGTTAACATTACCTAACTGTTTCTACACATATTCCCAGATTCTAGGTTGATGTTATACACATACCTGTCCATCTCTTATTGCACACACTCTGGGCATGTCTTGAAAACATGCAGGTGAACCGGAACATATTTTGACTATTGCCCTCTCAAACCTTTAGTGAATTGTACAATGATAGGTTTGTTTTCATTGACATTTCCAAATATGTACAGGCCTGACAGTCAGTTATATGACATGAAATGTTGCCTACATGTCAGAGATTAGCACACTGATATGCCAGCGGGACAGGGTAACAGCTGGCAGATATGAGTCAATTAACTGGACATTCTGGACAATTCTGTACACTTGTGGGGTATGATTCTGCATACAGCTTACTACCACTCCCAGGATTCGAACCATGGCTGCGTCTGCTAAAATAAAACAGTGTCTATTACAGTGGAGTGTGCTATATAGATATTGCTGTGTATTTCTTATCTGATTTCTGTCTATAAGTCTCTTGTGATTTTACAATCTGACCTTTTAATTACAAAACTCTTATACAGGATTTCCTAGACTGTTTTATTATGTAGCACAGTGTGGGTGACAGTGATGAGTAATACCTTATTATTCAGAGCAACTGCAACACTAACAATGCCATGCAATACCAGAGTAAACAGTACCAGTACAGGATATCAATCTTTTATTTCTAGGCACAGTTTTCGTATCTGACAGACCTGTGGGGGCAATGTTTGTTAGCACTACCTGAATGTTGCCACACATAGTACCAGATTCCACATTAGTATTATGCACATACATCTCACTCTGTTACTGCACATACTCTGGTCACAGCTTCACAACATGGGGGTGGAGATGGGACATACTTGGCTTATTACTCTCATAACATTTTGGGGAGCTGCTAGAGTGACAGGTTTGTTCTTATAGATGTCTGACAATCAGTTGTATTTCTTATTTGCTGCCTAAATGTGTGGGATAATCCCACTGATTTGCCAGGGGGGCAGGGTGACAGGCAGTGGATATGGGCCAATTAACTGGACATTCTGGACATATCAGTTGTGGGGTATGATTCTGCATACAGCCTACTACCGGTCCCAGGATTTGAACCATGGCTGTGTGTGCTAAAAATATAATAGTTCATGTCTCAGTTGAGTGTGCTATTTGGATTATGTTGTCTATATTTTAACTGTTTTCTAAGTCTCTCTCAGTTGTACTATATGACCTCTTGTGATTACAGCAGTCATATACAGACATTCCTACACATTTTATTTATATAGCACAGTGTGGGTAACAGTGCTTAATACAATAGTACTATTAAGAGATTGCAACTCTACATTACCTTATGATACCAGAGTAAACACATGCAGTCCAGCAGTTAAACCTTTATTGTCAGGCTATTATGCTTTTATTTACATACAACCTATATAAGACTCTTTCTGCCATATTCTCTGGTGTATGCAGTACATGCCTTAAACAATACAGGTTTTATAGAGGCGATTAACTTTCTACTACTTTTAGATTTATTTCCTATGGCAGTACATGCAAGAGTATTACTAACCTGCCTAGCGTCGCAACCACTGCAATCTACAGACATGGGCTTCTTGGTTCGCAGCCAGCTCATCTGCCACTGTGAAAGACGTAAGAGGAACCTTTAACCATACCTATCCATAATATATATGATCTGGCAATTATTAAACTGGTAATGGACTGATATTTACACATGACTGGGACAACCCCCCCCCCCCTCCTACTAGCCTCTTGGATCCACTGATCCAAGAGATCCCTCTTTCTCTGCTTCAGGTCGGCATAGTGATGCCTGACCTGCTCACCAGTTCGAGGTATGCCAGTGGCACTGGTGAGGTCATGGGTGAGATGGTCCCAGGCTTTTGCTTTGTATTGGGAACCCTGGTACTGGCCCTGCAGCAGTCTCTGGTCATGGTCTTTAATAAGGAGTCCTGTCAAGACTCTGGACTCCTGGATGCCCCAGAGCTGCACCCAAAAATGCACAACCTCTCTCATACCAGTCATAGTGCCTACAGGAGGAAGCTGCAACCAGTTATGACATGTATTCCTGCCTGTTGGGTTTAAATAGGGCCAATTTCCTGCACTTTGCTGTGATCGGACGGTTTTGAAAATGCTAAGCTATGGGCAAACCTGCTTACCTGAGGTTGGCATTGCTTAAAGCGGTATACCAATGGGCAAACTGATTTAGCTGGCCTACACATTGGCTTACACCTACTAAGCTGGGCTGTGTAAATGCTTAGCATTGCTTAATTTTTAATTTGCATACTATTTGCTGTTTGGCATTGCTTTATTATTCATTGCATCTTATATATGTGTTTGGTATCCATGATTCATGTGTACATACACTGTATGGGGTCCTTTTGTTTATTAAGGGAATTTCAACACTTTATTACAATGGCACCTCACATCTTAATGCAGTACTCCAGTACACATATTTATGTCATGTAGTAGGTTATACAACATAAAACTGTATATAGATCCCTTTTACATGTTAAGTTTGATTTTCCTATAGTGAGGATCTGTTTGGTGATACCTCAGTCTTATGTACTGCTGTGATGGCTTAGTGGCTAACTACTGTGACTATAGTGTACAGGTTCCTGGGTTCAAGACCTGCAAGGGCTGTTTATTTTGTTTCTGGCCAGAACAGTGGCTGTTGCATACAGAGTGATTAAGGCACTTTTAAGCAATTGTAAGTGGGTTTGCGCAGGTTTGTGCGAAGGTAAGCAATGCTAACCTCCAGTTAAATATGCTTACAGAGAGTTAGCTTCAATATTGCTTAACCTGTGTGCACATTGCTTACCCCTGCACAAACGGGCTTAAACCTGCTTACTACTGCTTAAATATGCTTACTCTTGCTTAATAATGCTTACTCCCGCTTACCCCCGCAATAATTTAGACAGTAATGTAAAATGGTTCTTTGGAAGGTGGTGGATTTGGACACTCTATGAATTTATCATTCATTACACATTGTACCTTCGATTTGTATTCCTGATTCATGTGTACATATACTGTATGGGGCACTTGTGTTTATCTGTGAGTTTTATAACATTATGAGAATGACACCTCACATCTGCATTTAATGCAATACTCCAGTTCACAAATATATGTTATTTAGTAGGTTATGCAGCAAAAAATATTGTTCATAAAGTGATTTGACATGGAAAATGGAATGTACTAGAGTGAGACTCAGACCAGAAATGACTGCTCATAAGGCAAATGCTCTGCCCACTACACTATTGCAGTACTGCTTCATTTGCATATATCTTGATATTTATCCTCTTGTGCCATTTAAGCTGCAGTATACGTAGCTAAGCAATGGGCAAACCCACACACCTATGGTTACATTTTATCTGTTTGATAAATACAATTAGCTTGTTTATATGTTATATTTTAACTATTGCTCTTATAAACTTGGGGGGATGTTGCTGGGGGTATGTGAACACCTATGAGCGGTCTCGCTCATTCTTATTCCTAAACTGCTGTTCTTGATTGCAGAGGCATGTATATTCTGAGAACTCTACTCTCAGACATGCCCCCTGCACTCTTACATGCTCTGTTTCCATTTAGGAGCTCAGGCAGCGCGCCTTCATTAATATGCCTGCCGCACTGCCGTGCTGCTCCTAAACGGCTGCTTTCGTGCAGAACTAAGCTAGTCCTGCATGGAAGAAGAGTGAATCTGGGGGATATGTGATGAATAGCTGCATATACGGTCAACTGTTGTTGCATTAAGAATAAATCCACATACATTTCATAGTAAAATTATAAATGAAAGTACTGTCTCTCATAAAGTGTGAATGGGACATATACTTTAACCTGAATGCGTGGCCTTTGAGTATACCATTCAAAAAGACTTCCTGTGTGCTAAAAACCTGAAGAAATAAATGAAAGGAGGACAGAAGTTTTAACAAGCAACATTAAACTCTGGCATCTTTGTGTTATCTGGGCACTGCAATACTTAAACTCCATAGTGGTTTACAACAGTTGTAATTGGTATATGGCATGGAGTCTATGGATTCAGTCTATTTTTGGTCATAGTCCAGACAGCTTAATGTACACTTTGTATTGTGAAAGTGGATATGGTGAAGATAGGTTGGCAATTTCAAAATTCAGAATAAAAATTATACAATGAGCTGTTAGCACTGTAGTCAGAAATAGACTAAAACCAGAGTCCATGCTTCTGTTTCCTCTGGTATTTCCTAGTGTTGGGGACAATAAATGCTAGTTTATGAGTTTAATTACAAGAACACACACACATAGAAACAGCTACAGACTTTGCTACTTAAATCTGCATTATAAGTTTTCAGTCCAACTAGTACTTTAGCTGTAGAAAATAATATTGAAATAAAACGCAAATTTGCATGTAACCATTTTGGGTTGTAGAAAAGTGTAGTTGTGTAGGTAAATTTACTATAAAAGTAGATGTTCCAATGATTCCTGTTGCATTCACTTAAGCTATATATTTTATATCCTGCAAAGCTTCATGGCATCTTCCAGTCATCCAAATCATTAGCTTGAGCTGAGCTGGCTAAAAAGACTGGTTTGGGCACACTGATAGGGAGATTCAAGTAACATACTCTCCACTGAGTCTGAATCAGAATTCTGAGTGAAAAAAATGTATCTGTTCTATCACATTCCTCTCTGGATTTAATTTCTTGTATCTCTTCAGGAAAAGAGGAATTACTTTTTCTTTTACCAGAAACCACCTGAAAAGAAAGGTAAATAACCTGGACAAGACCCTGAGACAGGCAATAAGCTACTCCTGTCCAGTAAAAATGAAGCAGGAGAAGCTTTAAATTTAGTTTTGTGCTTCTTTTGACAGGAAAAGTAAGGCAAACACATTTTTAATGGCAGCAATAGCTTCCTCAGTGATGGGCACAACATTCTGATTAACCAGGGGCACCTCCCTATCCCTTCTTGCAACACCAGCAATAGTGGTTCTCTCCTGCCCACTAAGAGTAGCCCAATAGCTGCAGAGGACATCGCTAACTCCCAGTGCATAGTGGCTGTGTTTGCCACACAGAGGGATCTAGGAAAAAAGGAAAGTGGTCTGAGGAACCAGCTTGGCCACAGCAGAGTCTCTCACCTGCATCTGAGGCAAATCACCAGCCCGCTGTGGTGGCAAACACCTTTACTGAATTATCACTTAAGACATAGGCAAAGATACAGTTATATAAAAGGAAACAAACCATGTGAGTAACTTCTACTAGCTAAGAATTATGAGTAATGATCTTTGAGGTATGACAACATATTTATTGACAATTACTCAGATAAAAGTGTGTTGCATGAGCAGCACTAAACACTCCAAAATATTGTTTCTTTGTGGTCAAAACCACCATACCTCCCATGCACTGTATATTATAATCACTTGTAGTTGCTGCTTCACAATAAAAAAGAGCTGGCTTTCTGATAGGATGAATTTGCACAGAAATGCCTCCTGCCACAATAAAATAGCTAAATTTGCCATGAGTCTCCCTCATAGAATCCACCATTGTTATAGCTTAAAGCAATTAAAATGGCTTGAACTGCACAGCTACCTAACATACTCACAACTAACTACAGCACACAAACTCATTCATCATCCAGAAAACTGCCCTGCGCTACAAAACTTATTGCGGCTCTACTGTTCAGCAAGAGGTCTCCATTCTAGTAACAAATTCTTATTACTTACAAATAAGTCAAATAATGTTGCAGGAGACTCACTGTACTTCCAATATGTTCCTAAACTCTGGAACAGTATCTCCAAATAGAAATCTCAGACAAACTCAATAGTTTTAAACCACTTTAAATAACATCTTAACCAGTCCTGATTCTGCACGTGCTCATCACAAGATTAAGACTTTATGTTCACCATACGATACTCTCCAAATATGTATACTCAACCTCTCACTGAAATGACAAAACAGTTTTTATATATAACTGCTACCTATATAATCCACGTAGGCGTTCTCTTTAGTCACTTCCTCCTCTGTAAAATTTTAGAATGTATAAATGCAACTACTGTTTGTGCGTAAATGTAAATAGAAATGTAACTACTCTGTGTTTAACTGGAACTTAGTATAATGCAATGTAAGCACATGGAACTTTTCTCCCCTGGCCTCCGCTGAAAATAGATATTACCCAGTCAGACTTTCCCTGTAAACAAAGACAAATAAAATAAATGCATTTGTTGAGTAATATTTGCTGAATGTTATACTGCCAGTTTTTCTTTTAACTAAAAAGGAATATTGCAATAAAATGAATAATTATTTTCCCTGAATAGCTGCAAATACCTCTCAACATCTTAGTGCAAGAAATCTGATTAAGGCCTAAAATAATGGTGGGTCAAAGGGCCAAAAGTAGAGAAAAATTTTAAATATTACTCTTACAAACTTAAAAAAGTTGCTAGAATAACATTTGCATTAGCATGCATTTTCCAAAGAAAATGGAAGGCTGAAATTCAAATGCATTTCATATAGGGATTTCAGTCATCTATGATTTGCTAGAAAACCACAAACTTTATGAGGAGAACAGACCAAAACATATGAGGCAAAAATCTGGACATTCTGCAAAAATCTGTACAGTTGAAAGGAGAGCATGCTTTAAAGTTTAAAAAAATAATGTTCTCTGGAGCAACCTCCGTTATGCAGGAGTCTGATTGGGAACCCTCCACACTCATGCATGCCCACACGTACTCACACATACTTCCATACAGGCACTCTCTCACACTTACATATACAGATGCACTCATGCACGGTCATAGACATGTAATCTCACACTCGCATACACGCACTAGCACACACATATATACACATGTACTTGCGTACAGTCATATACAGGTACTCATACACCTACATGTGGGCATTTGTGCACAGACACATACATGTAGTCACGCACACTCACATATACACATGCACTCGTGCACACCCTCATACCCGCATATACACACATGCAATTGCATACAGTCACATGCATGCATTTGCAAACATTGGCATACATGTACTCATGGACACTCACAGATAACCAGACACACGTACCCGTGCTCGAGCACATGCACCCTTTCTGTTTTTCTAATGTCTCTTTTCTCTGGCACAGCTTTGTTTATTTAAAAAAAGTCTGTGACAGGAGGTGGGGGCTCAGTTCATGACTTTATTTAAAATGGGGGAGGGGGGTACTCACTCCCCCTTTCCCTAAGGTTTTAGCACCCTTCGTCTAGAGGTGCTAAAATGCATTACAATTACAAATTAGATGGAATAGTTTACAATGATGTTTGTTTCAGCTGCAACAATTTGGAAAGAAACTACCACAGTGGATTTACGGACATGTCAATTAAATTAAATCTAAGGCAATTACAGCAAGTACATTGTTTTACAAAAACAGTCTATAAATTGTGCTAACTTCAGACAATGTTAATTGTGTTGGTAGATCATGTGGCCCTAGATCTGAGAAAAAGATTTTGATTCCTTCTGAGAGAAATGTAACTCAACTGACAGATTACCATAAATGCTGGCTTAATGGTCTTGCTAGTGTTAAATACATCTTAAAAATAAAACTAGTCAAATGAAATAGTATTTTAAAGTTTTTTTCTCACATGTCACATACTGTCACTGACTCTTTTAAATAGTGACAATACAGATGAGATTACATTTTTTAAAAAGTCTTATTAATTATTCAGAAAAAAAGTATCTGATGGGTTTATTAATAATCCATGACATCTGGGCAACCACATTTAAATGTGGTTTCTTATGATTATTTGATCTGTTGAAGTACTAAGGATTTTATGGGACAAATGTGCTTAACTTTTAATAAAATGTTTCCGGTAAAAAGAATGCCCATATGAGTGTTTTTTTTTACCAGCTTGTTTAAGTTTTGCTTGGCTCTGAGCATTGTTCATAGGTTCATAGGTTAGTACTAGGCTAACTGCCCTTGTGAGCCATTTTAAGCCTAGCCAGTTATTTCTTGTGAGACTCAAACCTTGCACCTTGTGTTTGTAAGACAAACACCTTAACCATTAGGCCACCCTCCCCCCTTGATTACTTAGTATATCTCAAATATATGCTATTTGTTTTTTTGTGTGCTTCTTTGGTTTATCGCAGAAATAAATCATGGTGTCTTCAATTTCCTTTTTCTATAATATATGACTACTGTCCTGGATTTTCCCCACTCCTTTACATTTATCTTTGTTAACTACCAGCCCTGCTTTCTTTAACTCAGTCTGAGTTACCTCTCAACCTCTTAGCACAAGAAATCTGGATACATTTTAAAATAATGGAGGGAACAAAGACCCAAAAAAAAGACCCAAAAATAGGGACAGATTTTAAATATTGCTCGTATAGACTTAGAAAGATGCTAGAATAACAGGATTTGTGTTGGTGTGCATTTTCTGAAGAATATGAAGCCTGAAACTCATATGTATGCCATTATTTAGTGACTTCAATCCTCAGTAATTTGCCAAAAAAACACAAATTTTATGAGGAACAGACCAAAAATATGAGGCAAAAATCTAGACAGTTTGAAAAATCTGTACAGTTGAGAGCTATTATAGCTAATAAATATAGTACATATTTTTCCTACCGAAAGTAAGTCATCTGACGGATGAAGAAGAGAGGAATTTGAACCCTTTCTATTAACTAAAATCTCCAGTGTTCTCATGTCTGTAAAATATATTTTACAGATGACATTTATTAATAAATACTGCATAAAGGGACTCAAAGGACATCACTGATGTACTCCACTTTGTTTCTGAAGTTTATGTTCACGCTATCCATTAAATAAATGAATGACGCTTGCTTGTAAACACAGTGCAGCATTCTATTTATTCTGCTCCCAAACCATAACTTCTCATAACCTCCCAAGAAAAATTCTAATGGACATTATTATGTGCTTTTCCATTATTGCTTGAAATTAAACCAGACACTTTTGCCCTTATCTTTCCATTATAATAAAATTAACCACTTCCCTTACTACTTCAGTAAATACCTTACATCAGAGCTGGATCATTGCCAAATGGGGTCATAGGCGAGGTAATGGACCACCCCCCATCTCACAGCCATTCCAGTGTCTCATTGCTTGGCTATTTCTCCCATGTTACCATAAACACCGTTCAAACCTGTCCATGTGCATACGATTTTCTTCTTTACTTCTACAATGATTATGGATATTTAGATTTAATGTAACACTATTTCAAATTTTATAGCACAAACACAGATAGCCATTTGCTAAACAAAACAATACAGTCTCATCACTAAACCTGCCATACCTCCTATCACTCTCCTACCAGATGGGGACATCCACCCCAACCATGGTCCACTAACTCCATCCAATCCTACTAACTCCACCTCATTAGACAGTCACCTACTTCCAACCTCCCCATCTAAACTCCTTTCCATCTACTCTATAAACCTACCAGGTCTCACAAATAAAATTAGATTTACATGCATGGATTGCCAGCTACTCTCCCACATCTTAGCCCTAACAGAAACATGGCTCAAACACCATATTACAAATGCAGAAATCCTTCCTGCAGGGCATAACATATTCCGGCTAGACAGACTATCCAAGAAGGGTGGTGGTGTAGCTATCTTATACTCATAACATCTTAACCTTATTCCCATCTCATTCCCCCTCCCAGATTTCTCTCCTGCAGAACTCATCTTCCTTAACGCCACCTTAATCCACATAGGGAAATTGCAATTGCATCCGTTTATATCCCTCCAGGTAATAATATTCCAGTACTTGAATCTATACTAGCCTGGATTTCCCAGAATTTATCATATGAAGCAATACTACTTGGGGATGTCAACATTGACTGGAACAAACTCTCTCCCCTCTCCCCTCGTCTTAGTATTAACTTATTTCTACTCCCACCCATATCAACAAAAACTCCAGCTCAATACTAGACTGGATCTTAACCTCTAATCCTACTCAATACCAGAATCCCAGTACTCTACCCAACTCTTTAAGCGATCACCTCCCAATCTCTATACAAAGGATACAACCTCATACCTCTAAAACCCATCTTTATAGTGACTGAATAAACCTCTTGAATTTTAATGCAGAGAAGTTCAACAAACTATTGTCTCTCATAGACTGGTCCCATCTTTTCAACCTTCCCCTAAACAAAGCTGTTCATGAATTTAATAACATTTTTCTAAACATCCTAAACTCTCTCGCTCCCATAAGAAAAGTTAGAATCAAATCTAATCCCGCACCCTGGCTCTCAAATATACCCTCTCCACCATAAACTTTAGAGACTCCACCTGGAAAAAATGGTCAATGTCTAAATCTCCAACTCTCTTCCTCAAATTTAAAGAACTAAGAAACTTTACAAAAAAACTCATCATCCAAGACAAGAAAAATTACTACATAGAGGCTCAATCCACCCTTACTTCCAACCCTAAAAAATGTTGTCACGCCATAAATAATATTCTCTACCCAGGAAAACCTTCTACCCCTAACCCTTTCCCCTGAAAAAATCTCCTATAGAAATAGCGTCCCTAATAAACAACTTCTTCATAGACTCAATCCGCAAACTAACCCCTCCTGACACCAACCATTCTTATACCTCCTCCCCCACCTCCACCAACCCCCACTCCACCTTTTCCCTGAAACCAGTTCCCACAGCTTACATAAAATGCCTTCTGCTGAAGCTAAAGCCATACTCTCCCTCATTTGACAATTTACTCCCCCCTATTTCTCAAACTTGCAGCCAGTACCATAGCTTATCCAGTATCCATCCTTATAAACATCTCCATTAAAGAATCCATAGTCTCAAACATCTGGAAATTCTTCTATACAATTCCACTTCATAAAGGGGGTAACTTCACCAACCTAGCTAATTATAACCCTATAGCCATCCCCTCACCTCTTTCTAAAATCCTAGAAAAATGCATTCACTCTCAACTTCTCAAATATTTACTCCAGGAAAATCGTCTCATCCCCTCTCAACATGGATTTAAGCCCCACCACAGCACCTCCACTGCCCTTGTTTCCTTTGCACAGACCATAGCCAAAGTCAGGGATGACAACAAACTGGTGTCATACCTATTCCTTGATTTCTCTAAGGCTTTTGACACTGTCTCCTACCCTAAGCTTCTTAACAAACTAACCAAACTAAACATCTCTGCTTCCACAATTAACTGGTTCTCTAGCTATCTTACTAACCAGCAGCAATCTGTTAGATGGATGTTCACCTGCTCTCCCTTCTTACCTACCAACACAGGTGTTCCCCAAGAATCCATCCTAGGCCCCTTTCTGCTTGTTGCATATCTACTCTAATCCAATACGAAGACAACTCTACTCTTATCACCCTCTCCAACAACCCTACTGATCTCCACTCCTTGACACAAACCTCATTTAACACCATTGAACATTGGCTAATCAATAATCAACTTATCCTTAACCCAAGAAAAACAAGCTACTCCTCTTTCTCCCCAAATCAATGGCCAGTCTTAGGACATCCTTCTCTATCTCTTCCCTAGATAACACGATAATTCATGCAGACTCTCATACCAAACTGCTGGGGGTCACTATTGATGATCAACTGAAATTTGACATTCACATACAACAGTCCATAAAAAAGACCAACCAAAAACTTGGACTGTTGTACAGAAACAAAAAATTCTTACCTATTACCTGTAGGACCTCCCTTGCCCAAGCCTACCTCCTCCCTTGTCTTTTCTATGCCTCCCTTATTTTTATTCACCTCCAAACAAACCTCTTAACTAAACTCAATCAGACATACAACCACATAGCTAGATTTGCCAGCAACCTACCATACAAATCTCACCATTGCCTTGCCCTCAAATAACTTCAATGGCTTAAATTCCCTCATCTTCTACTATTATCTCAGCTTCAAATGACACATTCCTTATTATATAAACATACCAACTGCCCCTCCCTATCTAACCTCTTATCCCCTTACAAACCTTATCAATCCCTCTGCAGTACTGACCAAAACCTGCTGGACACCTACAGACCCAATAAAACCATAAGTAAATTACTTTACAAATGCTGTATGTCTCAAACGTGGAACAAGCTCCCTAATCATCTATGCTCTATCCTCTCTCCCAATATTTTCAAAAGAGAACTGAACAGTTACCTGGCCAACTCCCCATCTTGTACCTGTCACCACCCCACCTAACTATAACCCACCTGATTTCTCTAGATCACAAATTTACTTGTTGCTTTTATATCCACTTATTGTTAATTGTCTTTATTTGATGACTTCATGATACTATGTACATTTTATCTTCTATATCACATATGTATATATTGTATACCTCTGTAGATACTTGCATCACCTTTCTTTGATTCTAATGATTGTAGTATTGCTATACATTTTTATGACTTGTTTTCTTTTTATGGAGCTTTTCTCCTTGGGTCTCCACTGAAAATGGGCCTTCAGCCCAGTGGACCAACCCAGTTAACAAAGGACAAACAAACAAACAAAATGCACTGAAACTCTTAAATAGTCTAGTAGTTGATATAGAGGATTCAGGTTCTTCTCTCCTGTAACCACAGTACATGGTTCGAGCCTGAAGAAGTTAATTAACTAAACTACCATCCCAAACTAGGGCATTTCACACACACACACACACACACACACACACACACACACACACACACACACACACACACACACACACACACACACACACCTTACTGAAGGGAAATATGATGTCTCTGGAATGTTATTTGAAGGAACCCAAGCAAGTTTAAATTCGATGCATGGAAAAGAAGAAGCAACAGCAATGTTTAAAATATGCATTGGTTGATGCATGCGCAGAAGTAGCAGGAATGTAGATGTGCATTTGTCCATGCACAGATGCCGAGTGTGTTCTTAAAGACAAATGCTGTTAAAAAAGGCAGACGTAATTTTTTTTTTAATTAAAAATTAAATGTTGTGGCAGTCCCCTAACCAGCGGGCTATAGGCAGCTACCTAGGTCACCTAGTGCTGAATCCAGCTCTGCCTTACATATTTGCCTTTTAACACTTTTCTTATTTCAAAATCTTAATTAATGTCTCCCACATTGTAAGCTACAGTAAACTCTCAGTTAACTGGCACACATGGGGATTGGTAGATGCTGGATAACTGTAGTTTCCGGTTGCTTGAGAGTTACTATTAAAAATAGGCCTGACTAATACTGTACCCTATACTATTTGTTTGGTTTGACTTGTTCGCAGGTTGGGAGAGATGGAATTTATTCCGATCTTCCTTTTTAAAACACTAAAACTCTAAAAACGTATGTTTCTGCAGGGGAAAAACAAAGTGCAACACATAAATATTGTACTGTATTTCTTCAATTTTTTTTTGCTGGTTGCTTGAGAGTACTGGTTGCTTGAGTTCCGGTTAACTGAGAGTTTACTGTATATAACTTTCATAACCAATATGTAATTTGTATTTATTAATGCTTGTGAATGCAATTTGTAATTCTTACCCAGAAACTCAAGTAGGTATAATATAACTCTTTTGCCCCAAAGCATTTTGATAACTTCACTTGGGCAACTGCAGATAATACTAATATTGTATTTTTCTCTCCCTCTCTCTTCCTCTGTCTAGTCATATGAATTCTTAAATATCCAAATTTGTATTTTTTTAGCATCTGGACTCTTTAATGCACAGTGTTTGAACCACCCCTTCCTACTTCTGAAATGCTGTCTTGGCCTTCCTAGTGTATACGTTCTGCTAACATTCTTCCACTAGTTCTATAATATTCTTCTGCTTATCTCTAATAATATTCTGCAACTTTTAAACTTTCATAAAATTGACTTTTCCTTTAACCGGGAGAGGAGAAACCTCTTCTAATCTTGCCTTAACTATAAACCGCTGCATGTACCATAGTTTGTTTTTATTCATCCTAAATATTTTTGCTTTTTCTTCAAGAAAAACAAAAATACCCCATTCTGTTAAAAACAAAAAATACAAATTCTGAAATTTTTCTTTATAAATTCTTGCATTTTGTCTTTCATAACTATCCTGCTTCATTTTTAATTTCTGCTTCCACATTACCCAGTATCAAATCTGTGCATCCTAAAAAGACCATAACTTTATATGTACCACACACATCCTTTACTCATAGTTTCATACCTGCCTTAGAAAAAAAAGCTGTACCTGCCCTTCTTTTATTCTTTATAATTTAAATATCGCATTCCAGTTTTATTTTGTGCTTGTATGCTGTCGCTTGTCTCATGTATTCAAAAGAGATGATGAAGCAGTGTATGGGTTCAAGATATTTATTGTACATTAACATGTCAGGAACTGGAACTGGGACATATATTTAGGCTAACTGATTCACACTTTACTTCAAACACACTTGCAAGTGCATCTCCATTCATGCCTGCATTCACTCTGGCTGCCTGTACAAAATGGCACTGTTCTTGCATGTGCTCACTACTTATATGCATGAGCTATCTAGCGACAGTGGGCGAATAGGACCATTACACATAATGATCTACATCCTCCCATTTTGGTTTGTTCGACATGCCATAGGAGAACAAGACAATGTATACACCAGATAACATCTCAATATTAATAATAAATCGAAACTCAAGTCCAAGTCTCTGTGTATTTTGGATTGGGTTTGGAAATTCTACCTGATCTGGTTAAATAAACATTTTGATTGTGTTTAGCAACAGAGACAGTCTCTGGGGAATTCTTCTCAACAGGAATGTCAGGGATAACATTGGAATTATCTGAGGAAAGTACACTGTCCACTGAAATTGGAACAAGTGTAAGGTCACTCTGAGAAATAGAGTCTTTGGCACATGTAATCTGCTGCTTCACTGGTTCAGAGACTGGAAGTGTATGTCTTTGGTTTCTTCTAAAAAATCATTCCTTCTGATTGAACAATATAAGATCTTGGTTCTTCACAAATATTTTTGATAATACCCACTCGGTCATATCCTTTGGATGTCTGCATCCTCACGCTCTCTCCTTGTCTTAATGGTCTAAGAGGTTTGCTAGATTTATCATAGTACAACATTTGTGACTGACATTTCTTCAAAAGTTGGGTTTTGATCACTTTGTTATTCTTTGCATTTGGAATCAATAGTTGTTTACTGATCAGTAAGGTTATTCTCATCTGTCTAGACATTAATCTCTGAGCAGGTGAACCAAGCAAGTTATCTCTGATAATGTTTCTGAGATTGAGTAGGTTAAGGAAAACGTTGGTACCATCTTTCTTAGATTTCTCTAACAAACATTCCGCACTTTGAACTGCACACTCAGCTAATCCATTGGTCTGTGGATACTCAGGACTACTAGTAACATGGACAAAGTCCCAAGACTCAGCAAAATTCTTAAACTGCTGACTGGTAAACTGTGTACCATTGTCAGATATAACCTTGTGTGGACTACCATGCACAGAAAAATGTCTCATCAATTTTGTAATGACAGTGCTGGACGATAGATTAGGAAGAAGGTTAATTTCAAACCAATTTGAGTAAGAGTCTACTAACACTAAATAATGTTGACCATTCCATTCGAAAATATCAGTAGCAACCATCGACCATGGTAGTTCAGGAATCTGGTTTAGTTGAAGTGGTTCTTTTTGTTGGTGTGATTTAGTACTATTACATATAGAACATGCTACAGTTTTCCTCTCTATATCTTTTGACATAGAAGGCCAAAATACTATACCTCTTGTCCTTTTTTTGGTTGAATCGGTAGCTGGGTGTCCACAATGTAAAATCTTGATATAGTCCTGTTGTAACTCTGAAGGAATAACTACTTTAGGACCTTTCATGGTCATTCCTCTTCCATCATGAGCCCGTCTCAGTAAGGAAAATACTTCTGTATGTCTAGTGGTAGACTGGTTTATCGCACTGGCCATCCTTGATTGATAACATGTGTCAGCTTCTGAAGAACTGGGTCTAAAGCTGTGTGATGTCTAAGTTCATCAAAACACGATGAGGAAAACCTTTTGACTTCCATGTCTGCCATGACCTCTAAGTCATGCTGATCTGTTGTAGGTGCTCTTGACAAAGCATCTGCCTTTTGTGTAGACCATATTGAAATTGTACTTTTGAAGTGTTAACATCATGTGTTGCAGAAGTGCTGGGGCTGAACGTATTGGCTTTTTCAGAATTGTTACTAGAGGTTGCTGATCAGACTCTATTTGAACAGGTTTGCCATAAATATAATCATTGAACTTCGAACATGCAAACACTACTGCTAAAAAGCTCTTTCTCAATTTGCGCATACTGCATCTCAGTTTGGGTTATAGTTCTGGATGCATAAGCTACTGGTATGTCTTCTTGATGACATGCTGCACCAAGACCATACTTTGAAGCATCACATGAAAGAGTTACTGGTTTGTAAACATCATAATGTCTGAATGTGGGTGGACTGGCAATTTTCTGTTTCAGAACGTCAAATGCTCATTGGTGTTATTCCAACCAGGACCACTTTACATTTTTACATATTAACTCACGTAACAGTGCTGAAAGCTCACTCAGGTCTGAGATGAACTTTCCTAAATAGTTGACCATACCAAGAAATTGTTGCAAAGATGAGACATTGTCTGGAACTGGCATCTCAAGAATTGCAGTTTGCTTAGACAGGTCTGGTTGTAAGCCAGAACTAGTAAACAAATGACCTACATAAGTAACTTATGTCAGCTTGAATTTACATTTTTGAGGATTCAGTATAATAATGATTCCATGTGCACAGTCTAGATCTTTCTGAAGGTTTCTCTCATGTTTGTCTTCACCATTGCCCCTACAATAATTTCGTCTACTATGATAGGACATGGTTAACCTGAAAAAATTTGCTCCATTGCACATTGAAAGACTTAATTGGCGGAATTTATCCCAAATGGCAAAAAAAAAATCTGTACCTTTCAAGTGCTGTAATGAAAGTAGTTAACAATGAAGATTTGTGATCCATCGAAATTTGTCAAAATGAACTTTTTGCATCTAAGACTGAAAAAACAGTGGAATTTGGCATGACAGCTGCTACTTCTTCTACTGTGCGCATCGGATGATGAGGACGTTTAAGCACTTTGTTTAAATCTCTCAGATCAACACATATTCGAATATCACCTGAGCTTTTCTTATGAGCTATAACCATGGAGGATATCCATTCAGTTGGTTCTTTTACTGGAGATATCACACCTGAATTCACCATTTTGTCTAGTGCTGTTTTTACTTTACTCTGCATTACTACCAGAACCTTCCTTGCTGGTCTGACAGCTGGGCTTATTTCATGGTTTAACTTCATAGAATAAACAACTGCTAGCTGCCAAGCTCATCTTTGAAAATATCAGCATATTCACAAAAAATATTCTGTATAAAACTATTGTGGTTGTTTAGATTTATATAGTGAACTTCCTAATTAAATGAAATCAGTCCCATTCTCAAACTGTCTTTGAGGCCTAACAGTGACTGCACATGTCTTTTGACTATATAAAACTGCAAGTCATAGCTGTTCCCAGCAGAATGGCATGTGAGAACTACTGTGCCATCAGTTTGAATCTCTTCACCACCATAAGCAACACGTTTTGCACACTTTGCTGAATCAAGTTTCTCACCAGCTCTTACTTTGGCAAAATTTGTACTGATATAACATTGCACTTGGATCCCCATATCTACTTTCAGCTCTACAGGATTTCCATTAATCTGAACAGTACAAAATATTTTACTCTTTGCTGCCAACAACTGATAGTCTACTGTATTAACTGTTTCATCAATCACAGATACACCATCAATATAGAAAGATTGCTCGAGGCTTTCTAACTGATCTACTTACTTTTTTGGATGCTCTCTTTTTTTAAAAGGTTGTGCTACTTTAGACTTGCAAAGCCTTTTGAAATGATTCTACTTTTTACATTTGTGACATTGCTGACCAAAACCTAAGAATGTTTCTCATTTAGGTTCATATTTGCTGCCACAATTATGACCGTTAACAATAAAATTAGGTGCTGTGGCCCCATTCTGATTATGGTTGAAATTGGGTACTACCCCATTCTTTGGATTATATCTCTTTTTTATCTTAGCTCTCTGTTGTACACTATCAACATTCACACTATTAGACACTGTATGCATGCTTTTCTCATTCGTAAGCATATTTGCGTACTTTTCTGTAAGCTAATATATTTGCAAATCTCTATGGCTTTGCTCAATGTTAAATCAATATCTTGAAGCAACACTTTCTCATTGCATCATTATTAATACCACACACAAGTCTCTCTTTTATCAACTCATCTCGCAAATCACCAAATCTGCACGTTTTTGCTTTATTTCTGAAGTCAGTAATGTATGCTGCTATAGTTTCACCAGGCTTTTAATAACTTGTGTAAAACATGTGCCTTTCCATTGTGATATTTGTTTGAGGGTTACACATTTCTCTAAATTTATGTTTTAAGCAGCCAGGGTCTTCCCGCGTTTCAGCCTGTATCATAATATGGCAGTCATCTCCCCCCCACCCCCCCACATACACGGCAGGTGCATACACAAATGAACATTTCCTCTCAGTGCTTCAGAGCCTGGTAAATTAAGAAGTATGAATGCCTTTGTATGTGCGTCTTTATCAGAAAAAGCAGCTTATATGACAATATCATATTCTTGTTCAAACAATTGCAATTTCCCAGCAGTATTATTATCAAACACCAGCAGTTCAGGTCTGCAAAATCCCTCTGCCATCACAACAAAATACATTTAAACATAAGCATAGACCAGTTACTTGTAATTATGCACAAATGTACAACAAGCTCTTTGAAAAAGCCTCACCTTGACACTGCAAACACTGAAAACATTCCAGAAACTTTGGACACTTCAAATAGCTTTAATTAATGCAAAAAAGTAGTACATTGTGAAAAAATGCAGTTGTTTTAGCCTTTTCGTACATCTTAAATGTTTCGGAAATTATTTTGATCACTTAAGTATTTATTTTGAATACTTTTATCAGTGTGTCGCAATTTCGGACATTTTGTTTATCTCGGTAAGTATTTCAAATGTTTTCAATGCTTCGCCTCACATTTGGCGACTGAAAATCATTTAAATTAATTTAAGTAATTTTGAATAACCACTGACCTGTTTGTGAGTTCACTCTTGTATAGTCCTTCACTTCTAACCGTGTGCCTCATTGCTTGTGTGTTGCTTCAACTTCAGATCCCATTCTGACACCATGTCGCTTGTCTCATGCATTCAAAAGAGATGATGAAGAAATGTATGGGTTCAAGATATTTACTGTACATAAACACATCAGGAACTGGAAAATATATTTAAGCTAACTGATTCACACTTTACTTCAAACACACTCACATGTGCATCTTCATTCATGCTTGCATTCACATATCTACTGTTGCCCCCAACCTTCAATCTGTTTCCTCTTTCCTAGCATATAACTCATGCTTTGAATCTATAAATACTGTCCCCAATCTTAACAGTCTCTATTTATCTAGGAAAAACATGTTCAAAATAGTTAAATGACTAGACATTCCTGTCATATAAATTCATTAATTCTTCAGAAAGTTCACTAAAATAAATGCAATAATTTTCTCTCCTTGTATGTTTCTTTCCCTCTCTCTCTCTCTTTCTCTGTAAAAGTTGCAAATCTTGGCATGACCAACTTCAAATTATTTTATTTTTTTTTCTAGAATATCTTTTACTTTTCATATAAAACGTAAAGATTTTTGGCTTGCATTGAAAAAAATATAGTTAAAATCTCTATTCAAATGATCTCTCCCTTTATCAATAAAATGGTTCTGTGGAACTGAACAATCCCTTTTATTTGTTGTGCAACATATATGCCTAAATATCACATAATCTTATATGCATATTATCTATTCAAATCTCACAAATCATTCCACTTCCTGGATCAACTACAGTTACATCCAAGGCTCATAATTACTGCGATGTACTAAACATTTGCAAAGCCCTGTGCATTCATCTTGGCCAAACAACCAAATTATTTCATGCTAATTCTGTACAGAAATGTTCCTACTCTTTACTGGGATTCAGAAAGGCTTACCATGAGCAGGAAACCTTACTATAGCTGTTTCCCACATACAATAAGCCTTTGTAATTCATAGACCACCCTACCACTGAGGTTTCCTGCTAGTGGAAGTTTCATCATTCTGTTGGCTGAGTCGAATGTTAATGAAGCAATCTGGGGAAGCATCTAATGCTAGTCAGTCAGGTGTTCTCTCACTGCAATGCTAGCAACTCCAGATTTACACTGATGAGTGATGCAGAAAATTGCTCAGCTGTATAAATTTACATGGTTGGCAGAAAAAGGTATCACTGTCAAAAGGCGGTAGTCAGGTATTCACTCCTATGGAAGCAGTCACAGTACAGACAAGTTCAGTTAAGACAGAGGGGTGTGTGTGTGTGTGTTAGCGTGTGTGAAAGTGTGCTTGTGTGTGTGTGTGTGTGTGTGTGTATGTGTGTGTGTGTGTGTGTGTGTGTGTGCGCATGACTGTAGGAGCATACCTGAAACTGGATGAATATGTATGTGTGTGTGTGTGTGTGTGTGTGTGTGTGTGTGTGTGTGTGTGTGTGTGTGTGTGTGTGTGTGTGTGTGTGTGTGTGTGTGTGTCTGCATGAGCGGTCACACTGGGGGGGGGGTGGTAGGGAACTGAGAGTCTGGATGTGTGTGTTGGAGCATACATATAGGTGAATGAGTGAGTGTGTCTGTAATTGACTGTGGAGGGGTGCTTGATGTTGGGTAGAAGTGTTTGTGTGCATAAATGTGTGGGAGTATATGCGTGGGTTTCCGAAAGTGTGTGTCTGTGTGTGTGTGTGTGTGTGTGTGTGTGTGTGTGTGTGTGTGTGTGTGTGTGTATGTGTGTGTGTGTGTGTGAGTTAGTGTAGGGTGGGGCCTTTCTAATGTGATGCATGAGCCCCCAGGGATGACACTATTGCTATCACAGGTTTGGCAGCGCTAGTGTTAAACAGGATGATTCAGAGCTGTCAAACACGTAACCAAACCAACTGCACATGAAGTGGATCCATGAGAAGAACTCACTACAACAAACCACATAGCACTTCTCACATTCAAATATTCACCAGGGAGTGTATGAAGAACAAAACGTAATTTTATTATGTATAAAAATTAAAAATGAGTGACAAAATCAGTTAATCATTTTTGCCCATATTTTAAAAAGGACTTTGTCAGAACTTTTTAAAATATGGATGAAAGTGCTTAACTGATTTTGTGTCATTCATTCTGGCTCTGCTTCAAGTGTGGTTGTTTTGGTTATTTGTAGGGTTTCTGCATGTAGCACCCATTTTTGTCTGATAATGAACCAGTAATGAGGTCTTCCACATTGCAGCCATAGTTGTCTCAGAATGACTTTTTCTTACTTTCAGGTAAATTGGTCTATTTGTGGTAGACAATTTACATACGTGGTGAGAATCTTTCTGAATCCGAGGGTTTCCAGAATAAAACTATGTCCTTATAGCATGTTATATTGTGTTGCTTATCACATAAACACTCAAACACTGCCTCTCTCTTTGCATTAGTGTTTAATCTGTTATAATTTATGGATAGCACTTATGTCTTCCCTTGCTATTTGTGTGGCTTACTTTTTCTTTTACTAACACAGTTGTTTACAATTTTCTTTCAACAGTTTTGGTGGACCATTCCATCCCTGTATCATTGTCTACCTCATCAGTTAGACATCATATACATTAAATACAGAAATCTATTTTCTTGTCAACAGATAACATAGTAACTACACTTCATTTTATAAAAAAAATTGTCTCCTGTATTTGAGCCACTGACACTGACAGTTTTGTTAATTTCTTCATTGTCCTTTTCAAGTTCAAATTCATGCACGGCCACTGAATGGTCATGAAAGGCCTCCCAGACATGTCTTTCTTGCCCACATTTCTCACATGAAGGCACTTGAGTTTGTTTATCATGGCTTGATTTAGCACAGATACTATGTCTATTTTTTATGGACAGTTCCTGGATAAATATCCCATTTTTTCACAGGTGTAACCATTTTTTGGCTGACCAGTATAACACCATACTCTTTTACATCCTCTCATGAACATGACATTAGGGACATAAACAGTATCCACACTGTCTACCTGCATTAATAACATACCTTCACAGAACAGTTCACTCACATCAACTGTATTTCTCATGTTAATAATTCTACCATAGTGCATATATGCTTATTTTCTTACTTCAGTGTCAGAAAAGGTATCTTTTCCAAACTGTAGAAAGCACAGTTTCTCAGAAAAAGTCATGTTTCAAGGACAAAACGTCCAATGAACAGTCTCTGCTTTACTCCCAAACAGGCACACACCAAACTAAGTCTCCTTTCCTAGGAGGATGGATGGATGAATGGATGCCTAAAACACTGCCCATCAGGTGGAAATTTGCTTTTGCCTGTATGTTGGAATTTACCATTTGGTGATTTTGCCTTGGCTGAGTTTTCTTTCGACCACATCAACAGATGTCTACATTATTTCTCCTGTTGGTTTTTGTACTACTCCTGACACAGTTTCGGCCACTTTCTGAAATACATTATCAGTGCCTGCAGGGTATTGCTTTCCAAATCACAGTGTCTTCATCAGTATTTTCAGATGCTGCTTTTTTATTAATTCAGCTCCTCAAAATGTCTGACTGAACTTCTGTTTTTGCAGTATCTATAAATTAGAATTCAGGTTTGTATGCAATCCATCATTTGAAAAAGCATTTGCACAGTTCTGTTCACTCTGTTTTAGCAGAGAATAATACTATTAAAACAACTAACAGAAGCATGTGTAGATACTAGCAGTCTAATTCAAACTTTACAGTCATCTCCTGTCACTCACCAACGATACTGTCTACCATTACTTCCCCGTAGGAAACAGTCAACATCACTACTAAACTAACTGGGACATTTCTGTGGTGGTCTGTATGAAGTCTACTTATTCAGTTTGAGTACTACATGCCGTCAGCCCTGAAAACAACCAGAAATCAATCAATAAAACACTTTTGACAGCTGATAGCTCCATAATTCAAAAACTGCATCTCAATGTTAAAATGTTTGACAAGCAAATAAAATTTCTTGCAGTGTATCTGTTATGTGGTCAGATTTTCAGTATATACTGAAAGAATCTTACTGTTGTTATTTAGAAGTAAAAGAAAATCATAATAAGCCCAATGCCTATATAAACAAATAATAGTGCTACTGCTACTATAGTATGTTATGGTTGCATGTGAATATTAAAGTGTCTTATTTGTTCCTCTGTAACTGCTATTAGGTGATATCTGAATGGTAAATTAATAAATCCAGTGATAGAGTTTGCAAAAGGACTATAGAAAATATAATTGATTATGTGATGGCTAAACACGGTAATCTGTAGCTGGATTGGGTAAATGTTCTGGAAGCCTATGTTCTTTGTTTCAGATAGAATAGTATTGGTTAAATATTTTAATATTATCATTTCTAAAACAGAGGAAACGTAATGGTGAATGTCTACCTACCAGCAGCAGACATTTTGAAATCTGTCTGGTTTACACCATCACGACTTTCCTTGTAATTCTAGAATAACTGTTAAGTATCTCACTAAGCAGAAGTTGTTTGACATGCATAAATGCTGCACTTAACTTCTGTGCAGCTGCTGAAAATGGTGTTTGCACAAATGTCAGTTGTCTCTGCATCTCATTCCTTAGTTATTATTCACTTTTCATGTTTCAGTATTGTCTCTGTTACAGAACTAATTTATGGTAATATTCATTCTGCCTTTGTCTGGGTTGAATGGACTGAACAAATGCAAACAAGTATTGCAGCTAGTGCCACTATTGTCTGATGTAAAGATCATTAGAGGCATTTGTGAAACCACAGTGTTTTCCTCTCTTTGCCTGCAGATGTACATCTCTGACTGTCTGTCAGGAAGCTGAAAGAAGATGATGACATAAAAGAATGATTTCATAATAATGGTCTTTGCAGACATATGGCTGCAGTAACATGCTTCTTTTTTATACATTCTCACTGCCATTCCTTACCCATGGAATCAATGTAATTATACAATAAATGCTCCTTACCATTCAAAAACAAGTACCCAACCAGTGTGCCCATTGTAAATTGAACATATATCAATAGAAAAAAGCTTGGCCTTTGAAGCACCATTGAGTGGCCAAACTTTCTATTGACATCTGCTGTGCTAAGGGACATAGCAAAATATAGGAAAAATCAGGTGCATTCTGTATAACTAAACAAACAGAAGCCTACCTGATTTTTCTTATATGTTTGTGCTGTCCCTCGTAAATCTGTATTTTTTAATAGTTAATGTTAGAAAAATACGCATTAATGTGTGTATTAGTAATATGCTTAGTGCATTCAGAGCCTAAAAGAGTTAACACATTTATTCTATTTCATACTGCATAAATCTGTACAAACTGCAGTTGCTTTCTGACTTTGTACTGTCAGCTAAATCTTGCTTGTGCCTTGGAAATTTACCGAGAAGCAGATGATTTCTGCTTGCGTTAGGAAAATAATGAATAGAACAATACTGCTTATATGAAACTCAGACAAGAACTTCCACTGTGCTATGAGAACATACACAGCTGTAGAAGTAACAGATAATTAGGACAAAAGCCTACTTGAAAATATGAACTGCAATCAGCATTTGCTTGTATCTGTATTAAAAGAGTACCTTGAAATGCAACACTGTACAATAGAGGCTTGTAAGCGAAGTACTGGTCATCAAGGCCAGGATGTTTTTCTAAAAAGTTTCTCACAAATCTAGTCATGTCAGCAGAAAATCTGAAGTAACACCTGCTGTAGTACAATGCTTAAAGTTGTGTTTGATTATGTCAGCTTAGAAGGCCATGTCTTGTAAAACAGTATAAGAATGAACATACTTCCTGTTAGTAGTTAGACAAATCCTTGTATTTGCATGTTTTTGTCTCCTTGCTGCAAGTAAATTAAAGTGCCATAACTGAACCTTACGTGTATTGGTCTTTGAAGTTTTTTTCCTTTGACAGATTGGTCCTTCGGACCGGAAACCTTCACTTCGCCTCGGATCAGACAGGCCAGGTAGCTTGAAACCGTACGGGGAAGAAACCACATCGGTTCTTCTTATTTGAAAAGTCTTCTGACTGAATTGTCATAAAAAAGAGGCCAGCCACTTTCTGATCTGCGACTGAAGGATGGGTTTACTCGAACTAGGTGATCAATCACGAAGGCTCAGGTAAGGTGAATCTACCTTCTTTTTCTGTTTTAGATCAGGGACTAGATTTCTATTTGTTCTGTTAGAGACTTTGTTTATAAGTCAGGGACAGAAAGATTACTGTCTTGTCATAGATCAGGGAAACAGAGCAGGTAGGCAGTCATTCTGAAGAGACTATAAAAACATCCGTGGTACCACATAAAAATAAGGTGTTACGTAATGATTAAAAGGGTAGAACAAAAATGGATAATAATTGTACAAAAAGGTCCCAAAATCCACCGTTAACTGAAGACGTGAAATACATGCAGTCACAGCGTGCTGATAATATTAAATATTACTCAAAATGGGTTAATAAATATGAATTTGATGGTAACCTAGAAAAATCCGCGCTTGTCAAACTTGTCAAACAGCTTAAAACCGATTCTAAAGGTCGGGTAAAAAGGCAACGTCAATTAGGAATTCCTCAGGCACACAGGTGGATTGAGGAAGTAAACCGAAGGGAACAAAAGAATAATAATTCGAAAGCAATGTTTTTAGATAGAGGATAATAACCTAGTAATAGCATCAGCCCCTCCGCCTCCCTTACCGGAGTATGAGGCAAGTGAAACAAGCTAGTCCACCCCTGCGATATCCTACTGTCACTGTAAGTAGAGACGCTACAAAAGCGAAACCGTTTGTTAGAGATCCCGTCGAGACCAGGTCTCGAACACGGGCAGGAAACTCAAAAGGGGACATTGAGTTATATCAAATGGGTAGAAATTCACAATCTATGAGTGAGGAAGAAATATGCCCACTTATAAAAGTGCCTAATCCTCAGACAGGGCAAGAAGGAGAGGACCCAACTATTCTAGTGTATAGACCCTGGACTCCAGAGGACATCCGGAAAGCCACTGAGGGAATTCCCCATCCAAAAGTTAATTTTAGAAAATTCTTAGAAGATTTGCAAGGAATGAGGCTGACTTATAATTTAAACGGAGAAGAGGTAAAAAAAAGTAGTCGGACAAATTGTGGGACCAGATTGGCACATGATTAGTGGCGACTGGAATCCCCGTGATGCTGCATTCAGGCCCCTCCCTCATAGCAGCGCAGAGTTAGACAACAGAGTGAAAGGTCTTACAGACCAAATCTCTGAGAAATGGAAGCCTAGGGCAGACTGGACTTTCATTAATCAATGCATCCAACAAGAAGGTGAGACTGTTGACAGATATTATGCCAGACTGTTAGAATGCTTTAATAACCACTGTGGAATGCAGGTTCCTGAAGAACAGACACATGATTCCCCATATGAGCAGCAGTTAAACAATGCATTTTTGAAAGGCAGTATTGCACCTATAAGCAGCTTTATTACAAAACACATGGTAGATCATCGTACAAGCAGATTACAGTCATTGCTTGAATATGCTAGACATGCCGAAAGACATTTTAATAGCAAAAAGAAAAAGAAAGCCCAAGTATTTTCTGTAGAAGAAGGAGCAGAAGGTTATGTAGTACAGTCCGGGAAAAAGGGCAAGAGAAATGTCCAGGGAAACAAACAATCTGATCAACGATCAGAGGACTTTGAAGGGCGAAAGAAAAGGGGTGAGTGCTTTAAATGCGGTAAAAAGGGACACTTGGCAAGGGATTGCAAGAAAAATAAGAAGGCAACCACGGAAGATAAGGAGGGTGAGGACTGACTATATGATAGTCAGGAATCACTAGAAGGGGATAGCAGAGAAGGGACAAATGAGAATGTGATAGAGGGAGTAGAGAATGTGACAGAAGAAATAGAGGAAGTGCAGGAAGTTACGGATAGTGAAGAAAATGAAATATTGGATTTGGCTTTATTTAGCTTAGAGCTCTATTTAGCAGACACAAAACCAGAAGTCACACTCCTGGTAGAAGGGAGGGAAGTCACATTTATGTGTGACTACATCCCTCCAAGCTGCCAGAGAACTCAGAGTCACCTGATTACATATTAGTGAAAGCAGCTAATGGACAGCTGTATCAGGAGCCCCTCTCCCATAATATTGTGATAACTGATCCTGTTTCAGGATTGACCCAGAAAAGCAAAATTGTTGTTTCTGCAAAATGCCCAGTAAACCTCTTGGGCAGAGACCTTATGCAGCTATTTGGTATAGCAGTAGTTCCGACTATGCAGAGTATGGAAGCACAGCGACAAACTGACACCTTTGCAGTGCAATCGGAGGGTGGAATGTTTTATTGGTACAGCCAGGACTTGGTTACGACTGGTCCAGGGGCAGTGACCGAAGAGATGATGAACGTAGCCATCAGCAAGTTCCCCTCCCTTGACATTGATAGACAACATTTGTTGCACTGTACTCTGTATTATTGTAACACACCAGGACCTGATAAGGAATATGAGCAAGAATTGTTTAGAAACCGTGCAAACAGATTGATATTGCGTAATCTGTACTGGGACACAGAAGGGAACAGTGTAGTCAGCTGTTCCTTGCCCCAGGAGTTCTTTGCACTTTATAAATCTAATCGATTACCACATGTTAGCTTAACTAAGGACAAAAATGTGAAATAGGTAGACTTGGGAGAAAAAGTCACGAGATGGGAAAAACAGACAGAGCTAGAACTATCAGAACAGGGAATACAAATGCAGAAGTTGAATTGGATAACTCAGACCCATCCAGCTGTACACTTGCAGTCTAGCAAGGACAGCTGATTAGCACTCCTATTGAAGGAGGAAGAGAATGCCTTACAAAATATACCAGAAACTCTCTGGTCAACAGGAAAATCAGATGTAGGACTTATTCATACAGCAGGACCAGTTACTATTACGCCAAAGTCAGCATTTAGACCACAAAAAAGACAGCATCCCTTAAGAAAAGATGCAGAGGTAGGAATCAAATCTATTATAGCAGCTTTACTTAAGGAAGGGGTGCTGGTGGAATCTCCTGATTCACCATGTAACACACCCTTATTTCCTGTTAAGAAAGTGAATGGGGAGTGGCGTATGGTCCAAGATTTACAAGCTGTGAATGACGCAGTAATACCAAGGGCACCTACGGTGCCAGACCCACACACCCTGTTGAATGATTTAAAACCTCAACAGAAATATTTTTCTGTGGTAGATATTAGCAATGCGTTCTTTTCGATACCAATACACCCTGACAGCCAGTATTGGTTTGCATTTACATTTCAGGGGAAAAGGTATACATATAAGTGACTACCACAGGGGTATTGTGAAAGTCCAACAATATTCTCACAAGAGATGGCAAGCAACTTGGCGGGATTTACCCCACCAAGAGGTAGTCAGATTTTGCTTTATGTTGATGATATCCTGCTGGCGGCTCCCACCCAGCAAAATCGTAAAGAAGATACCATAGTGCTATTACAATTTTTAGCCGCTGAAGGACATAAAGTAAACAAAAATAAACTGCAGTTTTGGAAAAAACAAGTTAAATACTTATGATATGTATAATCCAAGGAGGGTAGGACATTGGATGAGGACAGAAAAATTGCGATTTTGCAAGCACCAAAACCCACTACCAAGAAGGAAATGATGTCCTTCCTGGGTACGACTAATTTTTGTTGGAGCTGGATTCCAAACTATGCCTTGGAATCTGCACCGCTGACTAACCTGATTTATAAAAAGCCTATGGCAGCACAGGATTTGTTACAATGGACACCAGAAGCAGAATCTGATTTCTGCAAATTGAAACAGTTAATAGCGTCCTCATTAGTTTTGGGATTACCAAACTATCATAAACGTTTTTTCCAAACTGTAGATTGTAAGCAAGGTTATATGACATCAGTGTTAACACAGCAGCATGGGGACAAGCAACGCCCTATTGCTTACTATTCATCACAACTGGACCCAGTGGCACGGTCTTTACCTCACTGTGTACAAGCAGTAGTTGCAGCTGCAATGGCAGTACAGGCTTCGGCCTCAGTAGTGTTGTTCCACCCTCTCACATTGAGAGTGCCTCATGCAGTCGCAATTATTTTACTGCAAGAGAAGGTAGCATATCTTTCCCCTGCTAGGCATCTTTCTTGTATGACTATATTGTTGAGCCAACCTCACATAACAATTGAACGTTGTACAACTTTGAACCCTTCTACCTTGCTCCCAACCCCTGCAGATGGCATGCCACACAGCTGCCTGCAGGTGATTGAGCAAAAGACACTACCTAGAAAAGATCTTACGGATGTTCCCCTGGATGATGCTGAGGTGACATATTACGTGGATGGCTCATGCAAAAGGGGTCCTGCAGGACAGAACCTAGTGGGATATGCAGTAGTTTCTGACACAGACATTATAGAAGTGAAATCTTTACCACACAGTTTATCTGCACAGGCAGCAGAATTGATTGCCTTGACAGGGGCATGTACCTTAGCAAAGGGTAAATGTGTAAGCATTTTTACTGACAGCCAGTACGCTTTTTCTACTGTACATGTTTTTGCGCAACAGTGGAAAAATCGAGGAATGATAACATCTACTGGCAAACCGATTAACCATGCACAGTTTATTTTAGATATTTTAGAATCTATTCAGTTACCTCAGAAAGTAGCTATTTGTAAATGTGTAGCTCATACCAAGTAACAGGATAGGATTTCAAAAGGTAATGCGAGATCTGATACAACTGCAAAACAGGCAGCTTCAGAAACATTTTTTTTGAATGAGGAATTACAACCCTCTGAGATTTTAGACTTAGAAATGTTAAAAACAATGCAGACACTTACTACAAAAGTTGAAAAACAAAGATGGGTAAAACGAAGAGCAATTTTTGAAAAGGGGCTGTACATCTCTAAAGAAAGGAAACCGATATTGCCATCTAATTTGTTTAGATATGCAGCTTTGTTGAGCCATGGGCAGAGCCATGTCTCAACAGGGGGGATGGTACAGCTGGTGAACCGAGTGTTCACGACATATGGCTTCTCAAATTACTCTAAAAAATTCTGCGCGGTATGCCACGTTTGTAATAAACATCATGCACAAGGGGCGTTAAAGCCCAAGCAAGGGAGTTTTTCTATACCACCGTATCCGTTTCATACTATCTGTATGGATTTCATAGAGCTGAATAAATGTGAAAATAAGAAGTATTGTCTTATCATTGTAGATATGTTTTCCAGATGGGTGGAAGCCTTTCCGACTAAAAATCCAGATGCTACAATGGTGGCCAAAGCCCTTGTCAAAGAAATCATCCCTAGATTTGGCATTCTGGAAAGGATCTACAGTGACAATGGCACACACTTCATGAACCAGACCATACAACAGCTAAGTAGATTTTTCGGAATTTCTTTAAAAAAAACATTGTGCATATCACCCACAATCTGCAGGGCTAGTAGAGAGGCATAATGGGATTTTAAAAGTAAGTTAATATCAGAAAAGCAGAGAAACTGGGTGTACTGTCTGCCCCTGGCACTGTTGAGCATGAGAACTGTTCCGAATGCAAAAGGATTGACTCCTTTTGAAAACCTCTTTGGAAGGGCTTATCATATACCTCAGTGGAAATCTCTCATGCCCACAGACCAGGAAGCTGATGGTACATTAGCAAAGTATATGCGTAAGTTATTAAATTCTAAACATTTGTTGCAGTTAAATTCTGTTTCAGATAAAGAACGAACCGGACCGTCAGAAGTGGCAGTGTCCCCCGGAACTTGGATCTGGGTGAAGGTGGTTAAGAAAAAGAATTGGACGTCTCCGAAGTGGGAAGGCCCATATCAAGTACTTTTGTCAACACCCACTGCAGTCAAGATAGCAGAGCGTGCCTCTTGGATCCACCTGATGCACTGTAAATTAATTACAAACTTTGAACTGGACAAAAATCTTGTTACATGCCAAAAGTAAAAATGATAGAGTCCAGAAGAAACAGGAATGCAGAACAACCCTTTCCTCAGAAGTATTGCATAATCATCCTGTTAACTGTACTAGTGACAATAATCTTTTTGCTGTGGCCTTTCCTTTTACCAGCCACACAGACTGAACTGAATAACGTGAAGTGATTTTCGAATGATTTTTCACTTTGTTGTTTGACACATTATAAACGGTTTTGTGCAGCGAAACCTCTATGATGTAGAGCTCCTAGAGAACTGTTTCGTTGTTAGTATTTCTTGATTTTTATCCTGCATATGCACTTTACCTAGGCGCATTGTCTCTATGGATGTTTTTTAAAATTGAATCAATTTGATGTAACTTGCTATATATTATGGTTTATATACATGAGTTTTAATATGAGGTACTATTTGAATGAATTTATTAATATTGCATTATGTATTATATAGTTTAACTGTTTTTAGAATGTTTTTAGAATGTCAGTAGTGAGCGCAAAGCTGCTGTTTGCAGCAACAAGAAATGTTCTTCAGTACCCTTGCTGAGTGTTTAACTATCAATTAGAATAATTGACTTTACATCTTGACTAATTGATTAGGATGCTAATTACTTAATAGATAATTGGGAGCATTATATAAGGTCTGCCATATTTTACATGATTTAGATCTGAAGAAGCGCATAGTGTGAAAGCTCATCTTTCCTGTTCTTTTGTATCAATAAAGACGTGTTTTGTTGCTGCATCATCGTGGAGTTCCTCATCCTTGTGTTTTCCTAATATTTTTACTTGTTCGTGTTTTGGAGGTGAGGATCTTGGTGGTTTATTGCTGGGATTGTGTCATATACGTTTGCCTTTTTACTTTATCCTTGGCTAACCACACGCGATGGATGCTATTGCAATAGAGCTGGATTATGCTCCGAACAAGTCGAAAAGACAATGGAATAGCTTATTGGAATCCAAAGAGAATCCGTTACTAACTATCAATATGGAACATACAGTTACCATACCAAACATTGACAAAGGTAACATTGACAGAATGAAAGATTTTAATACTATCTTTCGTGAACTAGAGAACACATTATATAAATTGTATAGACTAACTTGGCAAAGACGCCATTTAGAAGCATGTCTTCATTTCAAACTGATTCCTAGAGGTATGAGGGTGTTGGTTATGCCCTCATACGGGGAAACTCACCCTGAGCTACTTCGGAAGTGGCAACAATTGAATCTTGATTTGGGGTTCAGTTACATAAGACTATTGATTGAACATTTCCTTCCTATAGAGAAAGATCTTCACTCACGAGCTGAATCCCTAAGCAAAGACATTTCTACCACCTTTAAGGAGGACAGCTTTCAGCAGAGATTGGACAATATGTTTAGTCAACTGTTTGCCTATGGGGATAAGCTACAACAAATAAAAACGCGCAAACTCCATAGGGACCACATTGACTTTGCTAACAACAATGTCTTTTCCTGGCCAAGATATAATGAAATTCGCCCTAATGAGCATGCATTTTCTACTGATACAGACTCTGGTCAAGGTTCCCTTCTAAACCAGAGCTATGCCTCAGCAGTGACGAATGTGGGTTCCACCTTAAAGGAATCAGCTGTTACAAATGCAATACCTTTGGCGTCTTCTTCCCTGACGCAGATGCAAAACAACATCATTAGAGACACTCCTCCCTGTAATCAGCAAGCCTTAGTCCAACAAGATGAAAATTTACGAGGCGCCAAACCAAAGATTAAGCAGGGGAATATTGAAAGTTTTTTACCTCTTCCGCTAAAGCTTCGGCGGAATTTTCAAAGCAGGTCGAGAAGCAGAGGTCGCACCAAGAGAAAGTTCTCAGGAGAAGAGATGACATCGAACAACAGAAATCGGAAAAGAGAACAACGGACTTAGTTTTTAATTTATCGAAAAGGACCCTTACAGAGACTGATTATAATTTATTGAATAAGGGTTTATCCTTTATTCCAGCCCAGGTTAGTAATATAAGTGAAGTTCTCACTGACCTGCGGCTGTTTACTCGTAAAGTTAATCTGAAATGTATGTTTAAAAACAAAATGCAATGCAATGCTGCTAATCAAGTACAGAATAAGTGGTTTAGAAAGAAAAGTGTTTTTACACCCACACAGACACCAGTCACAGAATGTTTCATCAAAGCTTGTGAAACTGATTTTTATAGTTATTTTAATAGTGCAAGAAAAGCGAACTTATATACTAATTTGTCACACATTGAATGGGAAGCTCTTTATGCATTACAGCATGACGAAAAAATAGTTATCAAGCCTGCAGATAAAGGGGGTGGGGTAGTGGTCTTAGACTACATTACTTACAATACATCTATGCTTAATATGCTCAGAGAGACTGACACATACAAAGAGATCCTTGTTAGTGACCTTACAAAAGTTATCTTTTCTGTACATCAGGAACTCTATGATTTCTTGATGTGCAGGCAGTTAGATCAAGATCTATATCAATACTTTATGATAGAACAACCGAAGATTCCTTATATAAAAGGATTACCGAAGGTACATAAAGGATAATCCCGCCACCATTACGACCTATAGTGGTAGGTGAAGGGTGGGTCACGGAAACAATGTCAGTTTTTGTTGAACGGAAGCTTAGACCCATCATTAATGAAATTGGTTCGATTTTGAAAGATACCTATCAGTTGTTAGAGGTCTTAGTTAGTCTTAAAGAGGGTGTTTCTAAAGATACTATTCTCATTACCATGGATATGAGAAACCTCTTTACATCTATTCCTAATGGATATGGTTCTGAAGCTATTAGACATATTCTACATAATACTGATTGTTATAGTAGTGATGACAAAATTTTACTGAATGCCATCTTAGATCTTGTGTTGAATAACAATGTCTTTATGTATGACAAAAAGCTATATTTGCAACAATGGGGAGTGGCCATGGGCACTCCCTGTGCAAATAGCTATGCGAATCTTGTTGTCTACTACTGGGAATGTATGCATTTGTTCAAACATTCTTGTTTTGATAAGGCACTCCTTTATAAAAGATTCGTAGATGACATACTAATCTTTTGGAATGGTACTTTACAAGAGTTTTTGGATATGGTGGAGGATCTAGAAAGCACAACATCCTTTTTTAGATTCACATTTGAACATTCTACAACTGAAGTTAATTTTTTAGATGTGACTATTACCAAAGATGAGTATGGAGAATTGGGCCATACTATTTATAGGAAATCGTGCTGGAAGAATACTCTTCTAGAATTTACTAGCATGCATCCCAGGCATATATTTCAGAACATTGTTAAGAGTCAACACATGAGGATTAATAAGTTATGTAATGAACAGGAAGACAGAAGAGAACAACTAGCAAAACTAGATGATATGTTCATAGAAAGGAACTATAATAAACAACTAATTCAGCGGGTTAAATCATCAATAGTAAGCACCCCCACCCCCTTTATATCTAGGAAGCCACATCAGAAGGTTTATAATTCACCTAAGCTATTGAAGGAAACTATACCTTTTCTGACGAGATATACTAGTGACAATGGTAATATCACTAACATTATTCGTAAAAATTGGGGTATATTACTCACCAACAATGAGATAAAGGACATTGTAGGAATGAAACCTAATTTTCTATACACTAATAGTAAGAATCTTAAAAGACTATTGTATATGGAAAAACTTGAACAAGACACGAGCAGGACTGTTGCTAAGATACAGAAAAACCTTGAAGGTGAATCATCCCGCTGGGTTAAGACTGGCACCTTTCCATGTAACCGGTGCAACATGTGCATGTATATCTCAGAAGACATAGAATTTACGCACCCTAAGCTAAACATTAAGTTTAAACCAAGTTTTAGATCAACCTGCACCAGTTCAAATTTAATTTATTTAGCTAATTGTTTGAACTGTGATGCTTTCTACGTTGGGATGACTACAAGATCTCTAAAGGAACGTATATACAACCATATTCATGATATTAGAAAGAAAGACCCAAAAAGTGCTTTAACTAAACACATTCTGAATAATACAGAACATAGTTTTAGATTTAGGACACTGCAATTGATACATCCCAATGTTAGGAAAGGTGATATTTTCAACGATCTAGAAAGCATAGAGTTACAATGGATCCTAAGGTTTAAAGCACACTATACTCCAGGCCTTAACCAGTATTTTAGTGTTAGATCAGTTCTGAAAAAAAGAAGCCTGAAATAATAGAAAGTTCCTATTTTCCTATATTAATGGTCCTTGAAAAAATTCTCTAAGTGGCGTTTTATTTAATTTTATTAATTATTATTATTATTTTTTTTATATATTTTTTAATTTTTATTTTTAGGTCCCCTTTTTGAGACCGTTTATATATACATTAATTTATGTTATAAACACCTTAAAGTGAGTTATATACCCCTAGGTTAGATATAAAGTAAGGGTATACATCCATATACTTAGATGGTGATGTATTAACTTTACCACTATTAGCAGCATGTTTTGAATGACATTAGGATTGTGTATACATTTTTTATTATTTATTTATTAGATGTATTATATCTACACATTTTTGTGTTCTGTACCATGTAATGAATCGATATCATTTTTGACATCTAGGGTATTTGATACTTAAGATATAGATACTAAGCATCCGGGTTATTTTTAACCCAAATTGCTTCTGTTACATAGTTCTAAATTATAGTTATTAAAAATTTTTATCGGTTTTCATTTATGGATACAGAATATTTGATCAAATATTTGAATAAATAATTAATATTAAATAAATTTACATAAGTAACATCTAATAAGTGGTTCGTTTCTAGGTGGTTTTATTTTATATGCTTCTCAGATAAAATACTTCTCGATTACATATAGATTTTATTTATAATATGTTCCCCTGGCTCTTCTATGGGTGTCATCTATATTTATATAAATAAATAATAAATAATAAAAAATAATAAATAAATAATATATACTATGTAAGGCGCCAAGCTAAGTTGACGAGTGTTAGTCTCATTATGTTCTTATATTTAGTGGATAGTCTCATGATTAAATAGTTTCATGTATTATGCTTTTCTGACTGTTTGGTTTAGTGAACTAGATGCCCCTATTGAGGTTGGGTTACTATGTTTTTTCAAGAGCGCTATAAATATTTAAACAGCGTGAAGTGATTTTCGAATGATTTTTCACATTGTTGTTTGACACATTATAAATGGTTTTGTGCAGCGAAACCTCTATGATGTAGAGCTCCTAGAGAACTGTTTCGTTGTTAGTATTTCTTGATTTTTATCCTGCATATGCACTTTACCTAGGCGCATTGTCTCTATGGATGTTTTTTAAAATTGAATCAATTTGATGTAACTTGCTATATATTATGGTTTATATACATGAGTTTTAATATGAGGTACTATTTGAATGAATTTATTAATATTGCATTATGTATTATATAGTTTAACTGTTTTTAGAATGGTTTTAGAATGTCAGTAGTGAGCGCAAAGCTGCTGTTTGCAGCAACAAGAAATGTTCTTCAGTACCCTTGCTGAGTGTTTAACTATCAATTAGAATAATTGACTTTACATCTTGACTAATTGATTAGGATGCTAATTACTTAATAGATAATTGGGAGCATTATATAAGGTCTGCCATATTTTACATGATTTAGATCTGAAGAAGCGTACAGTGTGTACGAGAAAGCGCTCATCTTTCCTGTTCTTTTGTATCAATAAAGACGTGTTTTGTTGCTGCATCATCGTGGAGTTCCTCATCCTTGTGTTTTCCTAATATTTTTACTTGTTCGTGTTTTGGAGGTGAGGATCTTGGTGGTTTATTGCTGGGATTGTGTCATATACATCATGCACAAGGGGCGTTAAAGCCCAAGCAAGGGAGTTTTTCTATACCACCGTATCCATTTCATACTATCTGTATGGATTTCATAGAGCTGAATAAATGTGAAAATAAGAAGTATTGTCTTATCATTGTAGATATGTTTTCCAGATGGGTGGAAGCCTTTCCGACTAAAAATCCAGATGCTACAATGGTGGCCAAAGCCCTTGTCAAAGAAATCATCCCTAGATTTGGCATTCTGGAAAGGATCTACAGTGACAATGGCACACACTTCATGAACCAGACCATACAACAGCTAAGTAGATTTTTCGGAATTTCTTTAAAAAAAACATTGTGCATATCACCCACAATCTGCAGGGCTAGTAGAGAGGCATAATGGGATTTTAAAAGTAAGTTAATATCAGAAAAGCAGAGAAACTGGGTGTACTGTCTGCCCCTGGCACTGTTGAGCATGAGAACTGTTCCGAATGCAAAAGGATTGACTCCTTTTGAAAACCTCTTTGGAAGGGCTTATCATATACCTCAGTGGAAATCTCTCATGCCCACAGACCAGGAAGCTGATGGTACATTAGCAAAGTATATGCGTAAGTTATTAAATTCTAAACATTTGTTGCAGTTAAATTCTGTTTCAGATAAAGAACGAACCGGACCGTCAGAAGTGGCAGTGTCCCGGAACTTGGATCTGGGTGAAGGTGGTTAAGAAAAAGAATTGGACGTCTCCGAAGTGGGAAGGCCCATATCAAGTACTTTTGTCAACACCCACTGCAGTCAAGATAGCAGAACGTGCCTCTTGGATCCACCTGACGCACTGTAAATTAATTACAAACTTTGAACTGGACAAAAATCTTGTTACATGCCAAAAGTAAAAATGATAGAGTCCAGAAGAAACAGGAATGCAGAACAACCCTTTCCTCAGAAGTATTGCATAATCATCCTGTTAACTGTACTAGTGACAATAATCTTTTTGCTGTGGCCTTTCCTTTTACCAGCCACACAGACTGAACTGAATAAATGTGAAGCGTTACTCATAGACTGGCATCCAAACTTTAACACTTACCAGGCAATTAAATATGTGTATGCTGAGACTTTCAATGTTTCAAATTGCTGGATTTGCACAGCTTTGCCAACAGCATACAGGGGATTATTAATGACTACGGTCCCCCTAGGGGTCAATGAGACCTAGGAAAACTTGATTTATGATACCTCAACCATTACAGCGCAAGATAAAATAGCATTGCACTTGTCTGTTCCACAAAAGGGAACTGTGTGTTTTTATAAAAATGATACTGTTTAGGTGGGTTGGAGCAATTGCAATGTGACTGTTCCTTATAAATGTTATACTAAAGGAAACAAAGTAGATCTTTATTATAATACAAACTATGATTCACTTATTGGATTGATGCATAAAACACTTGAAGTAAAACATAATTCTGTTCTTTATAAACAGCTGTCTATAATTGATAGAAAAAGGTTTCATGCAGGGTGAGTATATATTCATAGCAGGGTTACTACTAAAGTAGAGGACTGTTATTTTGTGTGTGGCAGAAAGGCATACAAATGGTTACCTGAGAATTGGTCCGGCAGTTGTTTTTTGGGTTACCTGGTTCCAACCATACGACACACTGCAGTTTTGCCTCATGGAAAAATTCGAAATGTCCGAGAGGTCGTCAAGAAACCTGAGACTCCTGTGGGACAAATCGATGCGCGTTGGAAAGACCATCATTCCCTAGGCAAAGAGCTGACAAATATGGACTTGAGTGATAGCGTTATATCGTGGGCAGGTATATTACCAGCATATGGAGCAGTGAAATCGATCTGGGAGCTGAGAAAACTGTCGAAACTTCTCGAAGTAATGAGCAATGCAACTTTTTTGGCTCTCGAATTGGTGACTGATGAACTGAATGCTATGAGAACTGCAGTGCTCCAAAACTGCATGGCTCTCGACTTTACCCTAGCGGCGAGAGGTGGTACGTGTGCTTTAATCCAAGAAGAATGCTGTTCATATATTCCTGACCATAAACACGAGATAGACAATCATCTTGAGGTAATTCAGCAAGTGTCGGCCATGACCAAACCAGGCCCAAACCCACTGACGGACTTTTTCCAGAAATGGGTTGGGGTTGGGTACCACCCTAATGAACATCCTGATTGCCATTTGTGTAGGTATGCTCCTACTGGGAGTATGTGTTTGTTGTGGTATCCCCTGCATGAAAAGACTGATCAAAGACTTTAGAGACATGTCAATTTCTGAAACCTTATATCAAAGTACTGAGTTTGAAGAACTGTTAAAAGACTGAAAATGCTTTCATAAGTTTAAACTGAATGACTCTCTTAACTGCAAATCCTGAGTGGAAGAGGTTAGGAGAAGAAAAAACAAACTGTTTATGCTTATTTTGAAAGTAGAATAAAAGTATTAATAGGGGGGAAAAGTTAGAAAAATATGTATTAATGTGTGTATTAGTTATATGCTTAGTGCATTCAGAGCCTAAAAGAGTTAACACATTTATTCTATTTCATACTGCATAAATCTGTACAAACTGCAGTTGCTTTCTGACCTTGTACTGTCAGCTAAATCTTGCTTGTGCCTTGGAAATTTACTGAGAAGCAGATGATTTCTGCTTGCGTTAGGAAAATAATGACTAGAACAATACTGCTTATATGAAACTCAGACAAGAAGTTCCGCTGTGCTATGAGAACATACACAGCTGTAGAAGTAACAGATAATTAGGACAAAAGCCTGCTTGAAAATATGAACTGCAATCAGCATTTGCTTGTATCTGTATTAGAAGAGTACCTTGAAATGTAACACTGTACAATAGAGGCTTGTAAGCGAAGTACTTGTCATCATGGCCAGGATGTTTTTCTAAAAAGTTTCTTACAAATCTAGTCATGTCAGCAGAAAATCTGAAGTAACACCTGCTGTAGTACAATGCTTAAAGTAGTGTTTGATTACATCAGCTTAGAAGACCATGTCTTGTAAAACAGTATAAGAATGAACATACTTCCTGTTAGTAGTTAGACAAATCCTTGTATTTGCATGTTTTTGTCTCCTTGCTGCAAATAAATTAAAGTGCCTTAACTGAACCTTACATGTATTGGTCTTTGAAGTTTTTTCCTTTGACAGTTAAAAAAAAGGCAAGAGAGATTATATTTTAGCCGTTATTTCTCCTGCACTGATGTTCTGTGTAATCGAGGAAATGTAATTCCCATATACATGTGCATTACATCAGTATTGGGAAGAGAACACAGAAGAATACTGAAGTGCCTTTACACAAATATATTATTTAAAAAAGTAGCAATTTTTTTCTTAAATAATGAAATTGCATAATAGCAGTAATGCATGACTGTGTTTGAGCATATCAAGATTTACCCACACACAGTCCTGGATTATTGCTTAATTAGGAGTAATCTGAGCTCAGCCACTAGCAAAAATTTCAGCCTCACTCCAACCATTTAGAGGAAGAAAGTAAAAAAATATAGACACCATTCCAATTACAGCAAGTACTGATTTTCTGCATAATATCACTTTCTCCTTCTGTTGCCACTGTTGTCTATTTTCAGAACAAAGGTAACTTGATTCACATTGTATTTGCTTATATGTTTAAGTGGTAGTAATTAAGTTACTTTACAACATTTAGATATGTTTATTAATCACTCTAGCTTATCTTATTGTGTAGGTCACTTCTTACTTGTAATCATGAGTTGTGTTTTTGTGCTACTCTAAATGGCTTGATTATTATCTGACAAATGCTGTGGACCAAATTCACGTACCCATTGTCAAATAAATAAATGAATAAACACATGCATGCATACATACATACATATCCATCTCATTTTATTGCATGTTTTGAATGTCGAGTGACACAGCACCGAGATCCAAAACACCAGAAGTGTTGCAGCATAGTAATAAATGGCAAACCAACTGTGGGAGATTGCAGTAGAGCAGACATCAGGGAATTGGCGTTTTCCCTGCTGTAGTGCAATCTCAGAGTTAGTATATTTAATTAGCAGTGGATGTGGAGGTGGCGAAGGCTAAGGATAAGGCATATGAAGAGTTGTATGAAAGGTTGGACACTAAGGAGGGAGAAAAGGACCTGTACCTATTGGCAAGCTAGTAAAGATTTGCAGCAGGTAAGGGTGATAAAGGATAATGAGGGAAATGTACTCACAAGTGAGGAGAGTGTGTTGAGCAGACAGAAAGAGTACTTTGAGGGGCTGATGAATAAAGAGAATGAGAGGGAGAGAAGGTTGGATGATGTAGGGATAGTGAATCATGAAGTACAATGGATTAGCAAGGAGAAAGTAAGGATAGCTATGAAGGGGATGAAGAACGGAAAGGCTGTTGGTCCAGATGACATACCTGTGGAAGCATGGAGGTGTTTAGGTGAAATGGCAGTGGAGTTTTTAACTAGATTGTTTAATGAAACCTTGGAAAGTGAGAGGATGCCTGAGGAATGGAGACAAAGTGTTTTAGTACCGATTTTTAAGAATAAGGGTGATGTGTAGAGCTGTAGTAACTACAGAGGGATTAAATTGATCAGTCACAGCATGAAGTTATGGGAAAGAGTAGTGGAAGCTAGGTTAAGAAGGGAGGTGATGATTAGTGATTAGCAGTATGGTTTCATGCCAGGAAAGAGCACTACAGATGCAATATTTGCTCTGAGAGTGTTAATGGAGAAGTACAGAGAAGGTCAGAAGGAGTTGCATTGTGTCTTTGTGGACTTAGAGAAAGCATATGACAGGGTGCCTAGAGAGGAGTTGTGGTATTGTATGAGGAAGTCGGGAGTGTCAGAGAAGTATGTAAGAGTGGTACAGGATATGTATGAGGGTAGTGTGACAGCGGTGAGGTCTGCAGTGGGAGTGATGGATGCATTTAAGGTGGAGGTGGGATTACATCAGGGATCAGCTCTGAGCCCTTTCTTATTTGCAATGGTGATGGACAGGTTGACAGACGAGATCAGACAGGAGTCCCCATGGACTATGATGTTTGCAGATGACATTGTGATCTGTAGTGAGAGTAGGGAACAGGTGGAGGTGACCCTGGAGAGGTGGAGATATGCTCTAGAGAGAAGAAGAATGAAGGTCAGCAGGACTAAGACAGAATATATGTGTGTGAATGAGAGGGAGGATAGAGGAATGGTGAGGATGCAGGGAGTAGAGGTTGCGAAGGTGGATGAGTTTAAATACTTGGGATCAACAGTTCAGAGTAATGGTGAGTGTAGAAGAGAGATGAAGAAGAGTGTACAGGCAGGATGGAGTGGGTGGAGAAGAGTGTCAGGAGTGATTTGTAACAGGCGAGTACCAGTAGGAGTGAAAGGGAAGGTCTACAAGAGGATAGTGAGACCAGCTATGTTATATGGGTTGGTGACAGTGGCATTGACAAAAAGGCAGGAGTCAGAGCTTGACGTGGCAGAGTTAAAGATGTTAAGATTTGCACTGGGTATGATGAGGATGGTCAGGATTAGGAATAAGTATATTAGAGGGTCAGCCCAGGTTGGAAGGTTTGGAGACAAAGCCAAAGAGGCAAGATTGCATTGGTTTGGACATGCTGAAGAGGGATGCAGAGTATATTGGGAAAAAAGATGCTAAGGATGAAGCTGCCAGGTAACAGGAAAAGAGGAAGGCCTAAGATAAGGTTTATGGATGTGGTGAAAGAGGACATGCAGGTGGTTGGTGTGACAGAACAAGATGCAGAGGACAGGAAGAAATGGAAACAGTTGATCCGCTGTGGTGACCCCTAACAAGAGCAGCCGAAAGAAAAAGAAGAAGTGGAGGTGCAGGAGGTCTTGCCCTTGTCAAAAAGCTGTGTTTACTGTGTGTTTTTTTATTTTTCATTTTTGATATTTTGGATGTCACTGTTGTGTCACTTTACATTTAAAACATTTGATAAAATAATATGAATCCCATAGATACATATATACACTGTCACTTTAGGGAAAGGACAGATTATTTCCACCTTCCTTTGAATAAACTGATGGAGCAGTTCTCAGAATTAGCACTGGATAAAATTCTCGGAATTCTGAGTCAGTCATTTTAATTAAAGCTCAAGTATCACATGTTCCATCTTTATTGCCTAGTTTATGTATAAATAAGACGGTGTACACCACTATACACCATGTAAAAGTCATGCCAGCTGTGCACATTAATCAGCTTTTCAGCAACTTTTCATTTTAGTTTTGTCACCCCTAAACAAATAAAGTGTGGAAAATGGATAAACCATACACCTTACGCTACCATTGCATCCAACAGGATTTAAAATTTCTAGTTGAGAATTACTGCAAACAGTAATTTCACCAGTCAGTCCTTAGAAACTGTTTTTTTTTTCTCTTCCTGGTGGTGGATTTGCTTACAGCTTGAACAATTACATTTCAGGCATCAATCACTGGCACTGTGGTCATAGAAAAGAGTTGCTTAAGCAGTAGAATTAGCCCTTAAAAGCAGAAGAAGCAGACAGAGCATGACAAATACATACTGTAGCTGTTGTTGATACCAAGCATACATCACTGTAGAATAAATCTCTTATGCTCATAGATAAAAAAAGATATTGAGAACAAAAGATTGTAGTGCCAAATCCCAGTTACTTGGGTTAAAAACTTGTCCGATACTTCATGAATTTATACATACTATGAAGATCTCACCTTCTAATTGCTGGTGGGATCTCAAAACAGCATATGATTCGACAATGGTGTAGATCAGTATGTGTGTATATACCTTTAAGAAGCTATCCACGGGCTTGCACAGGTGTATAAATACTGAGCCCATGCGAGCCTGACTGCCATTTTGTAGTTAGCTCTTGAGATGTAAGCATGTATGTATGTAAGATCTGTTTGTTAATTAGTTTGTTCGTATTTAATGATGCTGCTATCCATCCTGATGCGTTTGTATGTATTAAAGCATCTAAATGAAACCTCAAGCCTTCTTGTTATATGTATTGGAGATGAACAAGTAACAACTGGTAAATGCCTCTTGCTCACCTCATGCCCATGCTGTGATAAGCCCGCACTAGTATAATCCTTTCTCTCTTTATCTAGATTTAGCACCCTTGACATTTAACATATCCTGCCTGATTTTGGATAGCATGACAATCAATGCTGACTATCTTTACGCATGTGTAAGAATGATGATATACCACTGACTATGTATTATCCTGATTTATTGAAATTTCTATTCTCATTTATCAAAAGTCCCTTAATTGATGAGGTTTAAGACAGAAGGTAAGGTCTGAGTATTAAAAAGACAGAAAAATGTAATGATTTTAGATTTCATCTAGAATTAAAAGATCACGAATTTGCCAGTGTAGTGATGGAAAACAGGCACTGCATGAAAAGAGATACTGATGTGAGAGGTGTATTGGTTGTACTAACGTGTATTCCCAGATACCCTCTATCTTCTTCAGGCAGAGCCACAAGTAATGCCTAATCATAATATTTGTTTTTTCGTTGGTATCTTCATTGGGCTAGAAACAGCAAAAGCACTGATTTCTTCCATGTGAGGTACTGGTGCAGATATCTCATTGGAACTGTACTGATGTAGGTAAGAGAGAGGCTTCATTATATAACCCACTTTGCTGCACATTCTTTTCACTTCTTTTCCACTGTTTTGAGTGTTGCATCTCCCATCTCACCAGAAAATTCTGCTGTTTAATACAGTATGCTCTACAAGGACTTTTTAGGTTTTTTTTTGTTATTTTTGCTATTTAAATGTAATTATTTTGGAAATGAGTTCTAGTGATAGTGATTAAACCTATAAATGCATGCAACTGTGGTAGGCAAGAAGCCCCAAAATATTTCAATTCATAGGGCCTTTTTTATTAAGACCTTAATCACAAGGTTGAGATTATGGTATCTGTAGAAAATGTAATCAGGACACTGAATTAAGAAAGAAGAAAGCACCTGTCTCATTTTTGATTGAAAGATAGTTAAAACTCACAGAAAATGAATAAAAAATAAACATTAAGTGGAACCAGCAAAATTGTAAAAAGATAAAAACATTGATTCAACAGAAGGTCAGCTCCATTAAAAATAAGGTATTGTCCCCTGCAGATTCTGAGATTTTATTTTCTGTTTGTTTACCAGGTAAGTGAACTGGTTCAAAGACCCTTTTCAGCCAAATCTGTAGAACAGTTCAAAATTTGCAATTCAGAAAATGTATAATATTTTGTACATGTTTTCATTTGCTAGAACAGAGTTATATACTTGTTCAGCTTTATACTTTAATTGAATACATTTATTTATAGGATTGTGAACTTATTGAGGTAGTAGTGACAGACCACATGTTTAGTAGTATAATATACAACAGCATAATATAGATGTGGTGTTTATATTGGCCTGAGGATAGAGCACAGGCAGGAACTGCTAGTGAATTCAATATTTACAGGAATAGAAAACTTAAACAGTTGGTAAGGTGTATTATTATAGGATAATGTTAGGAATGAGATAAATGGATAACAGACTATATACACGTGTACTATTTACATTAGATTATAGAATAAGTTTCACATATGAAATGCAAAGTAAAGTATTGAGCATAAGAAAGTAAATTAGATTAAAGTTTGTCTCCATCCATTGTGGAATTTTGCTCTTCTTCCCTGATGCCCATAGACAGTGATTTAAAGTCACTTGTCTGAATGTCCAAGGAGTCTCTACCAACACTGGTGTAGACAGAAATATAAATAAACAGGGATCTTTGTAGGTACTGATATTGGAAGAAACTTTGTCATTCTGTAAGGTAGTTCCAAGTATTAAGAAGCTGAGAAACAGGATTTCATTGCAGAGAAGTCAACAATTCCGACAGTAATTAAGGATCTCACCTTAAGTCTCTACTCTGTCCATAAACTACTAAGAGGATTTGGGAGAGGAGATTGTCCCATCTTCTGAAAAACCTTCAGGACTGACTTTACTTCATTTTTTAATGACAGATATAGCTCAGAATTTAAAGCAGAAAACTCTATGCCTACATTGTTATCTTCAATGGATCAAAACTTTCAATTTTTTGAAAAATCCTAATATATATATAACGTATTCCTGTGGAGGAACAGAGGGGAGACTTGTGTTTAAGACAAAAATAAATAAATAAATAAATAAATAAACAAAAATAAAAGGAGAGGAGACTTTTGTTTTTTCAGTGTGTGTGTGTGTGTGTGTGTGTGTGTGTGTGTGTGTGTGTGTGTGTATATATATATATATATATATATATATATATATATTTTTTTTTTAAACTTCAATGTTTATTCTCTCTATATATTATTTCTGACTATAAGGACTATTTTTTGCATTATTCACAGTTTCCCTCTCAATATATCAATTTCAGTGACATTATAAACATTACAGGAATATATTATAACTGTCTTCTTTCAGAACTTTTTTCTACAAAGGTTGAGAAATCCCAGAATTTGTGAGGGCGATTGTACCTTTCATCAAAACATTCCAGGACTTAACTCAATAAGAATTCAGAACATTTTGAATTTCAGCTACTAGCAAATAGATCTGATGATTTGTGGTATAAATGTAATGTGATAAGTAAAACATTTATGTTTTATTCCAATTTAAAACAGTAAAGCCAGATTTTTTTTCACTGTGTGATACCTGAAACCTCCTGTAATAGAGGCCCATGGGGTATACACATAATGGAGAATGCAACCATAAAGACTTAAAAAGGAAAAAAAAAAGTCATGGACATTCAGAAGCCATGTATCTGAAACACTTGATATCCTTATGGGGTTTATTTGCATATATCCCATGGGCCTCCATTACAGGAGAGTAAAGGTATTACACAGTGAAAACTTTGGCCTGAATAGATTTTTCTTGCAGTTTTTTTACTGAATGATTATTTATGTGACCTTTTTACCCTTTGGTATGGATGCTTGTTGGGATATTTTACAGGCACCTTAATCTTTATGGGCATCAGGCTGGTTTAAAGATCCTGCGTGTCTAAAGAACAGTCAAATTATCCATTCATATTTTGCTGAGATAAATAAAAGGCTGAAACATGCATGACCATAGTTAGTGTGTTTTGGCTTTATTGGCCTGAATGTAACCATAAAGAATTAAAAAAAAAAAGTAATGAACATTTTGAAGCCGTGTAACTGAAACATGCTTGATGTCCTTAAGGTGTCATTTGCATATGTTCCATGGGGCTGTATTACAGGGTTTTTAGGGTATCAGAAAGTGAAAACACTAGCTTGGCTGAGTTTGTCTTGTGGTTTTTACTGAATGGTTTGGGTGACGTTTTTACCCTTTGGTTTAGCTGTTCCTATAATTATGGATGTCCTTAATGTGTCCTGAATACCTCCTAGAATTCTACCTTTCACCAGGGAAGGTAGGCTGTTGCCCAAGTATAGTAAAGGTGGCCTATACCACTAACATGTTGACATTTAGCACCCTTAATTATTTAGCATACATTGTTTTATCATAACATTATTTTGTTTCAAATGAAGAGCACTGAAAAAAAAACTTGAGGTAGAGCAGTACTGCTGAGTTTCTTGGTGTGCAGCATTAAAGTGTACTTATGATGCAATTAATGCTGTTTGGATGTTGTTAGAGTTTGTCTGTAGACATTAAATCTCAAATTCCTCAACATTAGTTGATGACATTAATTCTATTGAATTCTTGGAAGAAACAAATTACAAAATTAGGGAAGAGCAACAGGATGAATAATTTTTAACTATTCCAAGTTTCCATAGAAATGATCCATCTTCTAAAAAATATTTACACAGAAGGCTAATGTCTCTTAAGCAATTTAATTTTAATAATGTTAGAGCATTATAAACTACCCCTGGCAAAAGGTAAATCAAACTGTAAATAAATTGTATTCATGCAGATTGTTAGTTATTTTGCCTCTTTGGCATGCTTGCTTTAAGTCAACATGAAAATTGAAGCAATAGGAAGGGCTACTTATTTTTCACTTTTCTATAAAAGTAAGAGCAAATTCTGGAATCAAGACTGAATACTGGAAAAATTAGTTTTTCATGCAAACTGGCATTTTAGGCCTCAGCACTCAATTCACTATATTGTGCATTTCTTATTTTATTTACTACTTGCAAAACTGTCAGTTTGCTTTATTGAATTGTATGTAGTCATAATCTGTTTTAATTATGAAAATGTACAGAATCAAAAAATATATAATGGAGTCACAGTAATGATCAGAAATTACATTTAGACAATCATAATCATTAACACCATGAGTTTCTGTTCATGAAAACAGAATAATTTTAATAGCTTTAAAACAGTGCCCATGAGAATATGTTTACATTTTAATTTAGGCTACACTGAAATATTTATTTTTATTGGAGTACTAGGAGGTTAATAGCTTCATATTTAGAGTTCATTAACTATGCATGTTTTACTATTTGTAAAGCAGGGATGCTTTTCTACTTAAATGTTTAATTTGCAGGATGAAATAGTGTACTTACAAAAACTATTTTTTTCGTATATCCAATCAAGCTGTTTTAAATTCAAACATTGTAAATGTATTCCTTAATTTCACTTGTTTTTTTATAGTTACTACAAAGCAAAGTAGATTATTTTCATTATTTTAATTATTGTAAAGCAAAGTATAGTTATGAATAGCATTCTTTTAGTTAGGTTTTTTACATGACTGCTGTTTCTTTTTTTCTCATTAAACATTCTTCTTGGATTCCAGTGCCACTTAATGTGGGGGCAAGATGCTATACAAAGATCATGGTTATTGCAGAATGACTGCATTCCCAAAAATGATCACCTTAGGTAATGTGTGTAAATGAAAAAACAAGCATTTAAGAGGTGCTGGATTGTGAGTAATATGAGGTTCAAAAGCCATCCAAGCATTACAATGCTTTTACAAAACATACATAAAAATTGCTGAACCACTCTCAACTGATTGCTTGAGTTAGAATTCTCCTGAGAAAAGTAATCAAAATATGCTTACATTTCTTTAGTCATCACAATTCAGGTGAATGTGCTGAAGGTTGAAGAGGTGACATTACTTCCTGCATATCCTTCAGTAAGGAAGGGACCAGATAAGTGTCATCAATTGCTCTTGTATCAATGCTCTGACCAAGAGGCTATATATAGATACAAACTGGACAGCGGTCTGGTGCAAGCTGCATCTGACCTGTTTACAGCACCTATGAGCCCATTCAGTCAGCATAAAAACCTCCTCCCATTAAAACAAAACTTTGCCTATTGCTGTGCATATTTGTATCTTGGACATACTTCTCAACCTCTTAATGCAAGAAATCTGGACAAAGCCTGAAATAATGGGTGGGGGGTCAAAGGCCCCAGAAATAAGGACAGATTTTAAATATTGCTCTTATATAGTTAAAAAGTTGCTGGGATAACAGGTTTTGCATCAGCATGAATTTTCTGAATGATATAAAGTCTGAAACAAAATTTATATCATTATTTAATGACTTCAATCCTGAGTGATTTGCTTGAAAACCATATGTTTTAAGAGGAGCAGATCAAAAATATGAGGCAAAAATTTGTGAACAGTTCTATGATGTGGTACACCTCTCAAACATCCTTGAGGACAGTAGGCTCCTTCTGGGGTGACAGCTAGTGCTTTATCAACTAAAAGGAGTGATTCTGAATGTTCTGTTAAGTTGTATTCTTATCAGATCATCAGATTTTACAAATGATGTCCATTATTGCATGGCAATGTGCTTAACTCACAGATATCGCAAACATATGGCTTGTGACACAGGTTCATAGATTCACAGGTATATACTAGGCTAACAATCACTAAACCCTACAACCATACAACCCAAATGTGACCCATATTTTTTTTATTTTAGAGATTTATATAGGAGGTGATTTTTTGGTTGTGACATGGTTTATTGGCTGCCACTGTCCATCAGAGACATAGGCACCAGACCAGTGGTGAATTTCAAATTTCCTATCCTCTGGTCTAAGTTATGCTTAAATAGGGTTAGGGAGGGACTTTGCTTCACATGGATGGGATCCTATTCCTAGGAATGTGAATTCTCTGACATTCCATCTCTCCAACATGTCCTATTTATATCACAAGCAAAATTTAGGTCTTTGCATTTAGTAGTTCTGGTCTTTGGATCTAGTAGTTTTGATGCTGTTTGTCTTGCAGATGTGTAAATGGTTCATCAGAGCAGGGTCCAAGTATGCCTTGTACGCTAGGTGTTGGTCACCCCTCAGTAGCTTGTATGACACCAAGAAAAGAGATAGGGCTTTGAGGTGGTCCAAGTAGGCTGTTTTGTCTATTCCCTGTATTCTTTTTGGTAGGAACTTTTGCAGATGTTCCAATTGCTGCATGTGTCTAGTCAGGTACATACTGAAGGAGGCATTATACTCTATCACAGGTTCATAGGTGTGTACTAGGCTAATGGCCCTGGAGCCTTTACAAGTCCAGCCCATAGGATTATCCTGGCATCGTACCACCTGACCTTAGTTTCCAGTGCCTCTGTCAAGTACAGCCACTGGAGTGATCCCTGGGGTGAATTTTCTATTTCCCATCCACTCAAGATTTCTCTTGAAGAGAGCCAGTGAGGTGCTCTGTTTGACATGTATGGGAAGTCTATTTCATAGCATGGGCAGTCTCTGGGTTATGAACCTGTCCCTCCAGCATGTTCTGTTGATTGTGGTAATGAGGTTGAGATCTCTGGAGCGTGTGGTGTGGATGGATTGGGTTTTTTTTAGATATAGCATTTTTAGCAGAGCTGGGTCAGACATGGCTTTATAATTCAAGCAGAGATTGCCACTAAGTAGGCGATATGAGACAGAGAATAGTTGGAGTTTTTTGAGTCTGTCCATACAGGACAAGTATTTAAGGCCTAGGATCCTCTTTGTGAGGTACTTTTGTGGCCTCTGCAGTTTTTGCAGGTAGCTAGTGAGGTACATGTCAAATGGGGCATTGTACTCAATGATTGGCCTAATGAGGAAAGAGTAGAGGGAGACAATGACCTCTTTCTTCCTGGATGCAAAACCCTTAGTAATGAGATGTCCCACATAGAAGGACTTTCTGACCACAGTGACAGTGTGGTGGTCAAAAGAGAGGTTGCTGTCAACCTGTGTTCCAAGATCTCTTATAACGTCGTCTGTGTTCAGTGGACTACCATCAATGTGGTAGTTCATGGGAACTGGGTTTTTCCCAAAGGGGATGATGACACATTTTTTGGCATTGAGCTTAAGGCCATGGTTCTGACACCAGTTGTTGGTCTCAGTGAGGCCTTTCTGTAGGATGTCAACATCACTTGGGGAGTTTGTAATGGCTCCCAGCTTGCAATTGTCTGCGAACTTTGTCAGCCAGAGTCCCTTTGTGTTGGAGTGGACTTCTGAGAAGTAGATACCAACCAGGAGAGGACCTAGGACTGATCCCTGTGGGACTCCACTTGTGATTGGTCAGCAGTCTGACTTGGAGTCAGCTACTTTCACACTGTGGGTTCTATCTGTGAGCCAGTTTGCAACCCACCTAGTGATATAGGGTTTGATGCCTAGCTTAGTGAGTTTTTCTATGATTCCTGAGTGGGGAATGGTATCAAAGGCCTTGGCCAGATCAAGGTAGGCTGTATGAACCACCTTGCCTTCATCCACAGTCCTGGTGACTGACTCAAAGAAGTTGACAAAGTTGAGCAGGCATGATCTGCCCTTCACAAAACCAAACTGTGTGGGATCCAGAGTTTGGAGATTCCCTATATCCTTGTTTATTAGGTCCATGATGATATGTTCCATAGCTTTGCATATCAGACTTGTCAGGCTAATGGTGTGTTAATTCCCAGGGACTGTAGTTGCTCCTCTTTTGTGGAGAGGGATGACTATAGCAGTGTGCCATTCAGTAGGGACAAAGCCTGAGGTGAGGCTGTGATTGAATAGGGCACACAGGTGATGTGCCAATTCACTCTGTAGTTCATGCAGAACACAGCCAGGGATATTGTCAGGTCCCATAGAAGCCGTATTCTTGGCCTTGGACAGTGCTGTTTTAACCTGTGCAGTAGTAATACTGGGTGCCTGGCAATCTATTAGTATTGCGATTGCTCCTTTTGGGGGGGAGATAGGGGAAAAGTTGGCATTGAATCTGTCAGACAGTATATTGGCAATATCTGTTGGCTCGGTATAGGAGGTACCATTGTGCAGTAGCTCAGAGCAAATCTGGGTATTGCTGTGGAAGTTCTTTACATAACTGTAGAAGGCCTTGTGATTGCCTTTACTATCTGCTGCAATTCTGTTTTTATAGCTAGCTTTAGAAGATTTGATGAGGGATCTCAACTTTTTGTTGAGGCTGATAAGGGAGTTTTTCCAGTCTTGGGACTTCGCCTTATTCTGCATCTGTTTCCTCCTTCTGTTGTAGAGTTTGTTTATGGCAGGGGACTACCAGATTGGCTTCCTTTTTTTGGAGGAGAGCGTCTTGGTTCTACTGGGTATGGCGAGATCCATGCATTTGTGTACATGTTCATATAGTGCACTGGTGTATGATTCGGTAGTCATGCAACTATTCTCCATTTGCATGGGTGCTGGGAAGTTAGTCACATCTGTTCTTAGGAGCCCAAGGTTAGCTTTGGAAAAGTTTTCCATGGTGGTTACCTTTGCGAGGGGGGGTAGGAGTAATGTGGATTTCCCAGGTGATTAGTTTGTGATCAGATCTAACCAGGGAGGAGTTGACTATTGGTGTAGAGTAATGGTCGCCCATGTTAGTAATGACCAGGTCAAGGATGTTGCTACCTCTAGTGCGGGTAAGAATGAGCTGGTCCAGGACATTGGAATTAATGAATTCTAGGAAACGCAAGTGTATTGGTACATGAGTAGTTTTCCCAGTTAATGGAGGTGTAGTTGAAGTCACCCAGTATGAGTGTGCTAGGTTGGACTCTAATATTTTCCAGGGTGCTTAGGAACATGGAGTGAGTGTCTTGGGACATGGTTGGGGACCTATAACAGCCTACAACCTGAATCGCTGTCTTACCCAATGTTAGCTTCACCTGAAGTATCTCTGATACATTATGTTGGGCTACCAGTCTGGAGGTGTGCGCATCCTTTATGAATATGGAAACACCACCACCTTTGGAGCTTCAGTCCAAGTTCTGAGGCCGAAAGGTGTGGAATGAGTTATAGCCTGGTAGTGCAGGGGTGTTTTCTGCTGCCTTGAACCAGGTCCCTGTTACAGCACAAATGTCGATGTTCTCCATTTTAAAGGAGTGCTTTGACTGAGTGCATTTTGAGATTTAGACTTCTAGCATTGATCAACATGACCCTCAGATTGCATTTGTTTGTAGCTGTTATAGTGGTAATTTGGTCTTTGGAACACCGCCAAAAAAGGGGCTATAGGGGTGGCAAGAGCCTTGGCCAGTATCCAGAAACCCAGGGGTGACAGATGCAGGCCATCTCTGGCAAAGCATCGAGGTCTGTCAATCATGCCATCTCAGGCAGACAGATATTGGATCCCCTTAGAATGACACCAGAAACTTAGCCAGTTGCTGAAATCAATAATTTTCTGCTTGCACTGTGGTATCATTTTGGGTGATGGTAGGATGCTGCTCAGGACTAGGGTTGTATCCACCTGGTCTATATAATCTGAGAGTTTCTCCATGTCTCTTTTCATGTAGTCCAGGGAGGTACATCTCAGGTCATTCATGCCCACATGTACAATAACAGAGCCATATTTGTACCTGTTGTTGAGAGACCTGAGTGCATGCATTATATGGCGGATCTTGGCACCTGACAGGCAGCTGACTGTTACTTTCTCCTTATTTAACCTAGTGAGTGGGACATCAGTGTGCCTCACTATTGAGTCACATATGACTAGTGTGCTGGGCATGCTGTTTTGCCTTAGGGGAATTTGGTTGAGTGGCACACTGTTTAGGAGAGTTATGTGTCTCGCAATTAGTGTTGTGTTGTGGTGGTTAAGTGCTTTTCTGCCTTGGAAGTCTCTGCTGTTTGGGTAGATTTTTATTGACAGCCTCCACAAAGGTGGGTGTGTGGTTTGTGTTTTTATGTGAAGGCAGTGCTGGTGTGTGTTCTGGAGGGCTATGTGTTCCATGTGGTGTGCTGCAAGTGTTCACCTTCTCCTCTTGACCAGCTACTCCGGTCTTGGCTGGAGAGTGCGTGGCTACCAATTTGGATATATAAGTGCATCTGTCACAATTCTGAGTGTTGGGAGGTAAGAGGAGAGGGTTGATGGTGTACATGAGGCAGTTGCTACATTGCCTTAGGATGCCCAAGTTTACCAGGTTAACAGGAGAAAGCACAGGTAACTGACCTTTAGATATGTCTGGAGGGGTAGGCATTAATAATGATGTACTGGAGCTGTTTCCTTGTAGAATGTTAGTGCTAGTAGCACTTGTGTGCTACAATAATTGCTACAAGAAGTCTGGTATGGTAAAGTGCTAGACTAATAAGCTAGTAAAAGTGCAGACAAGGAGAGAACTAGCAGATCTAAGGGAAAATTTGAAGAGCAGATTTTGGCACCTCTCAGAAGCTTACAAACAGTCCTGGATACAGCAAACCTGTATCTGGACTAGACTAGTTACAGGAAAGGTGGGAAACAAGTACAATGCAGGCTTTTAAACCTGAAAGTTGAAAGAGATGGAAAAAACTGCCCAAACAACCAATAAACTACAAATTCTGGGCCAGAAACCACTCCTCTTGTGGTAGATAGGCTACCTGGTGCTTACCACTCCTACTGATAAGCTAGAAGGCTTCCCTCAACACAGAAAGGCTTGGGGGGCTCAGAAGCTTACATACAGTCTGGGATACAGCAAATCTATATCTGGACTAGACTAGTTATAGGAAAGGTGGGAAAAGTGCAAACACTGGCTTTTAGACCTGAAAGTTGAAAGAGATGAAAAAACTGCCCAAACAACCAATGAACTACAATTTATGGGCCAGAAACCACTCTTGTGGTAAATAGGCTACTTAGTGCTTACCACTCCCACTGATAAGCTAGAAGGCTTCCCTCCAACACAGAAAGGCTTGGGGGGGCTCAGAAGCTTACAAACAGTCCTGGATACAGCAAATCTGTAACTGGACTAGACTAGTTACAGGAAAGGCAGGAAACAAGCTTAGATTTTTTTTTTTGCTATAGAAAAGCAGCTAAAACAGCACTAAAACAATTAAAGTGCAGTGCAAGCTAACATACTTGAGTGTCAAGCAATATTAAAGCAATTTATTCAAACTGTATTCTGAACTGAATTCAATTATTGTTTACGTCAACCCTGAGCAGTTAAAAAGTGCCAAAAAATATACTTATCAGCTGAGAAGCACACTCAGTCAGAACACAAAGTAAAGTGGAAAGGGAGAAAGGAGAAACAGAAGATAATTCAAGGATAAGGGCCTAAGTGGGTTGACCTACTCAAATGTTCTCTCTGTATTAGGTAGAATGAGCTAATGACAATAGACTGGGATACAGCTGGGATAGAGGTGAACAGATGGGACTGGTAGGGGTGTCTGAAATCAAAATATGATCTCACTGTACTCGGTTGAATGAGCAAATGAGATGGACCCAGAAGGAGTGTTCAAACACAAATTTACATGAGGGGCAGGCAATTCCAAAGCCACCAATATTAATACCACAACAAGAATAGGGAGGGAGAGCAGGAAACTAACTGCAGAGAGAGAGAGAGAGATCACAATATTCAGTGAATCAAATAAATACACAGAAAAATAAAATGCAGTACTATCTTTAACACAACATTCAATGAAACAAATAAATAATCAGAAAAATAAAATGCTATACTATCTTATAACACCACACGTTTGTACTTATCTCAGCTTGTAATAAAGTTGATGTAGGTATATAACAGCTAACCAGACAGCTCAAATATTCAGCTATTTAGCAGAAATAAATTCAGAAATAAGTGACTAAGACTTATAAGCACAGAGAAACCCTCTAGGCTAAGAGTTCAACACCGAATATCAATGAAGCGAAAAAAATAACCCCCACTTACTGCAGAGAGAGAGAGAGAGATCACAATATTCAGTGAAGCAAATAAATACACAGAAAAATAAAATGCAGTACTGTCTTCAACACAATATTCAATGAAACAAATAAATAAACAGAAAAATAAAATGCAGTGCTATCTTATAACACTGCAAGTTTGTACTTATCTCAGTTTGTAATAAAGTTGATGTAGGTATATAACAGCCAACCAAACAGCTCATGGGGCTGATAAGCACCAAGTATAGTGGTATATGGCTTATCTGGACCTAGATGGCATTCCCTTACTTGTAAGTTGAGCAGCACAGAAGGATTTTTTTACTACCTTTGACACATGTTGGTTGAAGGCTATGTTACTATCCACATGAGTTCCCAAATCCCTGACTAGACAGTCAACTCTTGGAGGTATTTTAGTTTCCTGGGGAGGCCAACTTCACAAAAGGTACTGTAATGCATTTCTTGCCATTGAGCTTTAAGTCATGATTTAGGCACCAATTATTTGTCAGTGTTAGACCTTCTTGTTGGAAGTTTTCAGCTTTGGAGGATTATATGACTGCTCACAGTTTGCAGTCATCTGCAAACTTGTCAGCCAGAAGCATTTGACATTAGCTTTGACCTCCAAGATGTAGATACCAAAGAAAATTGTGCCCAGCCCTGAGCCCTGGGGGAGTTCACTGGTGACTGTACTCTTTGTCAAGGTGGTCTCACTGATCCTAACCTCTTGGGTCCTATCCATAAGCAAACTGGCTATTCATTGCATTATAAAGGGGTTTATGCCTAGTTCTGTAAGTTTGTTAACAATTCCTGAGGGGGGTATCACATCCAATGCCTTAGACAGATCAACGATGGCAGTATGCACTGCTTTATCCTCATCCATTGCCTTGGAGACCTTTTCAAATATGTCCACCAGGTTCAGTAGGCATGACCTTCCTCTGACAAAGCCAAACTGGTATGGATAATAAGACTAATCAGACTAATGTGTCCATAGTTTATGGTATCTGTTGATGGTCATGACTATTCAGGAGGCATGCTCTCTAATTAGTTGGAAGAGTTACATTTGAGGCTCAGTGTATTAGTCAGCATTAACCACCATTTGTTGCCCATAAGGTTTCTGACATAGGTAAAGAAGGCCTTATGGTGTCTTTTTCATGTGGAAGGATATCTTAATCTCGACGTGAGATTTATTTGGCCTAATTAGCTCTCTTAGTTGCCTGTTTAGTTTGATGATTTCTTTTTCATTTATTGTTTATCTTGTTTTGTTTGGAGTTAGTTATAGGCTTATTTGTGCTAGGTACAGCAATCTCTATGCAACCATTGACATGGCTGTACAGAGTTTAAGTGAACAATTCTGCATGGGCTGCTGTGTTCTCTGGGTTTGAAGGGGCACTGAATTTTGACAAACTATCGCTCAATAAAATGTAGATTGTCTTGGAATAGTTCCTAACTGTTAATGGATTTACTGGGGTTACCAAGTTGATTTTGATTTTGAAGGAGACAACTTTATGGTAGAACCTTATCAGGAAGTGCATGACACTTGGGGGGGGGGGCGCATTTTCCCATATTTGTGAGTATGTGGGTGTAAACATTAATTCGTCAAAGGTATTTGTATATATGAAGTTCAGGGATCTCTGCATCTGCATATTTGAGGATGTGTAATTAAAGTCCCATTTGAGTAGGGCGTTTTGTTGGATGGTAAGTGTCTTAAGTAGGTGCGAGTATACTCTGTGAATTTCTTGGGATATAGAGGGTGAACCATAGCTTACTAGGATGTGGTAAAGGATTCTATCTATGGTGATCTGCATGTGGAGAAACTCCAGCTTGTCATACTGTTTAACCAACCTAGAGGTATGCTTCTTATTGATGTATACGTATACAGGTCCACTATTAGCCCCTGGCTGTGCAGCTACTGATCTAAAAGTGCAGAAGGTACTGAAACCTTGCACTGCCGGGTTACTATTTGCAGCTTTAAACTGTGTCTCAGTAACTACACAGATGTATATGTTCTCAAGGGTGAGGAGGGCTTGGAGGGAGTGTATAGTTTTTGTTTAGGATGCAGGCATTCAGCAACAACACGTTGAGGTTCAGTTGAGTTGATTTTGTTATGTTAGTAAAAAGGCACTATGGGGTGGATAAAGTTATAGCCAGCATTTGAAAATCTAGAGAGGACAGGTGTAGACCATCCCTGGCAAAGCAGAGTGTTCTGTTATTCATGTCTTCCCATGCTGACAAATATTGGATCCTGTTAGAATGAAGCCAGAAACTTAGCCAATTATTAAAGTCAGTCATCTTTTGTTCATACTGCAACATCATCTTCAGTGAAGTAGAATATTGCTCAGTGCTAGGCTCATACCAGCCTGAAGCACATATTCCAAGAGTTCCATAATATCTCTCCACATATAGTCCAGGGAGGTACGTCTCAGGTCATTTACATCTACTTAGTCTGTGATGGAATAATTTGGATTATCCTGGCTCTAGATAAGCAACTAACCATTATCTTCACCTTGTTCAGCCTGGTTAGAGGGGCATCAGTATGTCTTGCAATGGAGTTCCCTATGACTAGTGTCCTGGGAAATGTGTTTACTTACCTTAAGAGCTTTGTATCTGGGGCTCAATTGAGGGTGGCTGTATGTGTGGCTAAGTGTTGTTTTTACTGAGTGCTTTTGGGTTTGCTGAAGAATATTGCCAATGGGTGGTCTAGGAGATATTTGCTGTTTAGGAAGTTTGCCTTAGCATACTTTGGTTTATGTGTGTGTTGTGTGCTCTATGTGGTAGGCATTATATGCATGGTTTTGACAACCTGATGTGCATTTATATACAAGAATTTAGTCTCCTGTGACACTTTGAAACATGAGACAATTACCATAAATTGCATATCCATGCTGTCTAGTCCTTTAATTGGGGGGGTTACAGAAGGCTATTAAGGGGGCTTTATAGGACCAGACTAATAAGGTTGCTTTATTGGGGTAGACTAGGTTAAAAATACATCAGCAATTACTTAAAATAAGTTATACAAGTGCAATTTAATAATTTGAAGTACTTAACTTTACCTGGATGGCACTGGATGCAAGTTAAACACTTCTGGAACACAAACTAGGACACCAAGCTTTTTGAGCTCTGTGGAAATGAGCAGAGAGCCATGGAAATGCGCCAAATTTATACCAGCACTGAAGAAACAGAAAATGGACTTATGAGCCATCTGGTCAATAAAACAATTACATTTTGAGCACTTTTTTGTGTTTTCTGGCACAGATAAACCAGACAAACACCTCCTACCACAAGATGAATAATCCCAGCCCTCCTAAAGTAAGAATACAGTGACAAGAATCCCTCAAATGCAATGCTACTGCAAACACTTTAAACAACTAGCTAGAAATCCCTTACAGAAGAGAATTTCAAGACAAACAGTCTAATGGCAGCAATAGTGATACGAAAAGCACTTTTTTTGTAAAAAATAACAGTGAAATGCACAACTAAAGCAAGGGAACAGCAGTAATTACTCACAAATAAAGTTATACAAGTGCAATGTAACTATCCCAAGTAATTAGCTTTGCCTGCGTGGTGCTGTATTCAAGCAAAACATTTCTGAAAAACACAGACTAGGATGTTAAGCTTTGCTGATCGCTGTGGAGATGAGCAATGAAACAGGGGAAGGATGGACTTTAGAAGCCAGATTACCATAAGGAGTGGTAGACAGAGGCAAAGCCTAAAATTCAAACTGAAAGAAGCAGACTAGCTAGAGATGGATGCAGTCAAATTAAGAAAATATTGGAGCTCTAGTCCTATAACTCTGAGATACAGGTCAAGGACCCCAGAGGTAGGTTAGAATTTCAGAAAGTTTAGCTTAATGTCTCACTGGGGAGCTGGTGTAACACAAAGAACAAGGGAAAATCAGTAGCAAAGTAAACAACTTTAAGCAGGTAAATGATAAACAAAATATAAGACTCTAGTAGACAAACTAAAATATAAATAGCTGTAAAAGCAATAATAAACCTGGAACAGAATTCACAATACTGTCTTTACTGCAATCCCATCACAAAATGAGGCACCAAACTATGCAGAAATTTATCAGTAACACAGTTTGTAGAAAAATGCAGTAATAAATGAATAAAAGAAGCTCAAATCTTGCAGTAGTGCACAATTCTGCCACAACTAAGAGTTCCTTATAAAGGGCATTCTGGAAGGGTATCAAGTAGGTGCATACACACTTTGAAGTAAACATGATAGCATATCAATGTGAACTGAAAATGTAGACTGCCTCACACATTATTGCAACATGCTGTTATGTTTTTCTTCAAGTGATAGTAGATATGTTCTGAAGCTCACATGACAGCCAAGAACTTGTCCAGGATGTAAATGGTGATAGTATGGGACACCCCTACTGTATCATGAATGAACAAATATAAAAGTTACTAAAGCCATTCTGCCAAAAAAAAAGTTTGGAAGTCCGTTAAAAGTCTTAACTTTTGTTCCAATTGGTTGAATTATTGCTCACCCAAAAAACAGTGCAAAAGAACTATTTGGCAAACTAAGGCAGGATATCTTTGACTGTATCTGTCTACACTTTTCAGCAGTGCAAAAAGGTCCAGGAGAGAGTTCATTAATTCTTTTTTTGGCAAATCAAAGGCCCCACCTTTTCCAAAATGAAATATAATGGGCAAATAAGCTCTGATTATGCAAAAAACAACAAACATATTTACTTACCAGTTCAGGCTACCATCCAAACCCTACCACTTGTACAAATACTGACATTACTCGGATTTACGTTTCCCTTAAAGGTTTTACCTCCACTTTCCAGTTGCAAAATGTGTTGATCCAAAACACGAATAAATGTTTAAAAATTTACAAAACTATGAGAGTGTTGGATGAAATGTCTGGATACCAAAGTTCCCAAAATCCTGTGGCACCCTTGCATTAGTGACACATAGATTCATAATTCTTCAGTCACTGTCCACGAATCTTCCTAGACTTGTGATGTAATCCACAGTACATCTCCTTCCTAAGCTGTGTGATCTATTACTGCTCTGTTCCTACTGTCACGTCAGTCTCCCCTCCCTGTAACCTGAAATCCTGCATAGAGTTGTCTTATCATAGCTGACCTAACATCTAAACACATGAATCCACCTAAACTTTCAGTGACATTGCTTCAATAAGTGTCATAGTACATTAACAGTGCCTAGTCAGTTTTGGCTCTGGACAATTGCAAGCTTAATGGGTCAGATTTCATTTACTTGACAAAGGTCTTTTATGCTAACACCCTCAGTTTCTCTAAGAATTAACTCATTGCAGAAAATTGCACATGTAAGATGTTATCACTAAACAAGGAGCAATGAAGTGACCACCCAGCTGCAGGACACAGTGAATACACTTGGAGAAAAATTTGTGCAAACATCACAGTATGCAATGATGTGTCAGATTGCTACATAGACAATGGGAAACATATTTCATTTAATTAGGGATATGATAACTACTGCTACAAATAAAATTAAAATCTCAAGTTTCATGATGCGACAGACAACATACTTGGACATTTCCTATACAAAAACAAGCAAAACCTAATTAAACCTTTACCAGTCATGTTAAACAAAATGTTATCTTGCTGACATACATGTCACTGACCTCTGATGGCAGGTTACAGTGGTACCAATTCACATAACAAGATGGGATTTACATCAGAGCCAAACAATTTAAACCTATCAGCTTAACCAGTATTTTGTGTAAAAATATGCAGTTATAATGGAACATCCAAAATGAGATAGAAAACCTGCTTCTGTTATATATGGAACAGCATGTGTTTGTTAATGGGAAATCTTGCCTTTTGAATCTTTTGACATTTTTTACGAAGCAACAGCCGCATGTGATAAAAGATAGTGGCAATGCGTCATGCTTATCTAGAATTTTCTAGGGCATTTAACACTATACCACATAAAGGAATGAAGCATAAACAAAGGCCTTAAATATCAGTTCATAAATATCGGATCATTGAGGTTAAAATACTGGTTAATCAGCAGGGCACAAGTAAGGTTTGAAGGGGTTGCCGGTTTGTCCTGATGATGTGGATTACTAATGGGGTCCTACAGGGATATGCACTGGGGCCACTTCTTTCATGACTGTTCTTCTCTCAGACATCGTAAGGCTTGCCAAAAAGTCTATAAGTGAGGACACAGTAAATAGTTAACTCATAAAAATGGCACCATCATTAAACAGCTAAGAGCAATGGCAGACAACAGGTTAAACATGCATCGGTTTCAGTTCAAAAACAGAAAGATACTTTTTATATGCAACAGGAACTGAAAAAAAAATCAAATAAAATCTAACATTTATTCACCTATAAAAGAGCTGGCACTTTCGTGAAAGGTTGCAGTTGTACCAAGTCATAGAAAGCCACAGGCTCAGGCTTTTTTATGTGGATTAATCTTACCTTTCAATCTCAGCACAAGAAATCTGGACAAAGATATTAATAATGGAGGAACAAAGGCCTCATAACAGGGACATTTTTTATATATTGCTGTTACAGGCATAGAAAGTTGGCAGAGTAGCAGGTGTTCCATTAGAATGAATTTTCTGAAGGGTATGAAGTCTGAAACTCAAATGTCTGCCATCATTTTCTGACTTTAATCCAAAATGATTTGCCAGGTAACCAAAAATTATATAAGAAACAGACCAAAATATGAGGCAAAAATCTGAATATTCTTTGAAAATCTGGGCAGCTGAGTGGTACGGCTTTAATTTATGAATAAAGGTTAATTTTATTTGATTTTTTCTAGTTCATGTCATGTATAATAAGTAGTTAACACTTTGACTAGAATATACATACCAAAGTCAGAAAAACACAGTCTATAGCCCAATAAACTCTAAAGGGCGATTTAATAGAAAACCCCCTAAAAAAATTAAATTATTTCTTCTTTAAGAGAAGTATCAGGAGAATCCTGAAGCATACTCAGCAATACCTCCACTTTAACAGGAGAATGTGACGCCAGCCCTTCCTCTAGGTCCCCTAAAGGACAACCTGCCCTGTAACCCTTGAAAATTGCCTCTACCTCTCATGTTCTGAAACCCTTGGGAAGGGGAGAAGCCCCCTTCAACTGGACATGAGCTTGAAGTCATCGGCTTAGCCTCTCACCTCCCACATTGAGTCACTGGATGATTCCCTCTGCACATCGAACAAGCATGTGAAAACTTTTACCCTATCCATGAACAACCTCCCGCATTAAAGGCCCAACAAACTCCTCCGCTTTCTCCCCCTACCTTTCTCCCTCTAGCATTTCCCACAAAACTATCCATCACAGTAGCCAGCCAGATATTTGGATGATGAACCTCCCAGAGAAGAGAGTGATCCACTGCTTTCGGCTTAAGAATCCTCTGTCGTACCATAACCAGGCATCCCTAGGCTTCAGACACTGAGCTTCCCATATTGTAAGAAGGTAACCCAATAGAAGCAATGCTAAAGATGTATCCTTTTCCAACAAAACTGCCATATAATAAACAAATTCTGCTACCCAGTTATCCCATGTCCTAGGTCACACTCTAGCTACCCTCCTCTTCCCTAATGCCACTAAGGCAGCCAACAGATCTTTGCTGTTTGCTGACTCTGATTCCACCAACCACTGGACCCCTTCTGAATCTATTAGTTCAAACACATAGACATAATACCCTTTCCAAGTCTTCTCTTTAACTGCAGATGGAATGTGAGGAGTCAGAAAAAACATCCCTGTTCCTTGCCCCAAAGTCTGCGTCACTAACCAATCACCTGGCCATATGCCGAAATCAGAATCCACTTGTGAAAGTGACCCAAGACTGTCAATTGACCCAACAGTGCCAACCCTAATTGCTTCTTTTCTGCTTGTCCCCTGAGTCCGCTGTGCATCTCCCACAGTTCTGCCCATATCCCCCAACCCATAACTAAGGGCATCCTCCAATAGCTCACCATCATCCCCCAACACACCCCAAACCTGCCCTCCCTAGCTGAACACCCAATGCCATATCATTATCTGTTGCTTCATCCAGAGTCACTCCAGCCATTGATGATACAACTGCAACCACCTCTCTCGATAGTCGTCTCTTCCCACGAGTCACTGACCTGGTCCTCACCAACCAACATAATGTCTTTTGGCTGGCTTCCCCTGTCTGGTCCACTGCCCCAGAGTGTGCATTGGGCACCTCTTGGAGCAACTCTTCACCCTGCACCACAATGGCCTCCCACTATCGATGGAGACTCTGCATACTCATCATCTGCAACAAAGAAAAGCTCATTAAGGCAGTGCTGAAAGAAGTACATATATCTATTGTTTTATCTTTTTTTTCTAACATTTTGGGTATTATTTACTTTCTGTAATATATTTCTTTCATCAAACTTAATATGTCTATCCATGTCTATTAAATCAAACATCTCTTACCTTAGATCATTTTATTCTAAACTAAGGGCAGATTCTTTGCTCTTTGTTGCCTGTGGGCATTTTACAGAATGTTCCAGAACTTCTTCCTGTAATATATCCTCTTTAGCTACATTCCCCCTTCTTCTGTTGCTCCTTCATATGGGAATTCATTGGCCCATCGCTCCACAACGTTGCATGTGTCAGAGTTGCCACTGTTTTCTTCTTCATTCTTTGTGTGCAGCTCCAACTGAACTTTTGTCCTGGTTTCCTGCTGAAGACTCCAGAGCATCATCAAGTGGCAAATACTCAGATGCTTCCCTTTCCACATATTTCCTCTTAATTTGGGGACTCATAGTTCCATCATGCTGTGACATTATCTGAGTTGATTTTCTACACTAAATCCTTCACTTCACAGGTAATCCATAACTCCAGTTTCTATTTTTTTTTAATTTCTCCATTACTAATCCACTTTTCTTCTTCTCCCCCTTTGTTTTCTTATTTTTGTGTTGTAAAGTTTTTCATAATTGGGTGACTTTGCCTGTATTTCTTTTCAAATATATTTGGTGCTACTTTGTTTCTATTGATTAGTTTGCTTTCACTTCTCTTCAAATATATTTGGTGCTGATTTTATTTTGTTTTGATTAGTCTGGCTTTCTCCTTTACATAAATATTGCACCATGTCAAATCTCTCTTTCTTTCTCATGTCCATATTTCTTCTTTAGATGTGTCCTGCTCTAACCGTTTCTTCTTAATTTGGTGACTTATTGTTCTATCATGCTGTGACATATCTTGTGTCACACTTTCTACACTAAATGTATTTATTTAACATTTTTTCATTGGGAAAGTCAGACTGGGACAGAGCCCATTTTCAGTGGAGGCCTAGGAAGAAATGCTCCAGATGCATGTCTTTGGAATGTGGGAGGAAACCGGAGCACCTGGAGGAAACCCACACAAATACAGGGAAGACCATGCGGACTCCGCACAGGAGCCACCCCAGAAGAGAATCGAACCAGAGAACCTCTTGCTGTGAGATGACACACCACAGATATTCTATACTTTCAGTTTCTTATTTGTTTAAATTGTATCTTACTAATCTTCTGTTGTGCATTCTGCCTTTGTGATCTTTGTATTGTGAAATGTTCCACATCTGGGTGCCTTTGCTTATATTTTTCTTCAAATATCTTTGGTGCTGATTTTAATTTGTATTGATTAGTCTGGCTTTCTCATTTGCATAAATATTACACCATATCATATATATTGTTTTCTTTCCCATGTGCATATTTCTCTTTTATACCTTTCAAAATCTCTAGGTTTTTGTTCTTTATATTTTCACATTTCCTCTCTTGCTTCTTTTTTCCAGGTGCTGTAAAGTTTCTTTGTATATGTAATGCTTTTCATGGATCTGTTGAACAGCTCCTTTAGGCCAATTTGGATGTTATTGGTGTTATCCATCACCTCTCCTAACCAAGAATAGTCACATGGTAGGTATAAAACTGTGAAATGATTCCAGTTTTATTACATAAATCTGAAATAAAAATATCAAAAATACATAGGTTAGAAAAAAGTAAAAGTAGAACTCTGGTAAAGAGAAATCTGTTTAAGATAAAGATGTTTCACAACAGTGCAATGAAAATAAGATTTAATCAGTTTTACCAGTTTCTTGATGTTACGAAATAGTTAGATATAAATTATCTGATAAACGGCAGTAATGTTTATCCAGTACCGATAACAGTCATAACCATATACTTATCTTTAAAACCAAATGGTAATTTATTGCTGGATTAAAACATGAGTCTTCAGTTTTCTTTGCAGTGATTGCTTACTATGACTTTCTTCTGCATCCTTATAGATGCAGATTTTCTCAACCGATACTTTTTTGACCCTCATACCAAGGCCAGCAATAGTTCACATCTGTGTACCATAACTGATACAGACCATCCAGTCACAGAGCTTCTTTTCATCTTGAGTGCTCTACACCTTTGTCTGACTGCAATAGAATAATCACATCATGCAGTCATGACTCAAAAGCTTAGAAACACACGGCAGTTAGAGTGAAATGTATTATAAGTTTTATGTGGTCAGACACAGGTTACATTTAGAACTTTTTGGCATTCCTTGTCATAACCACATGTACAGCCATAGCAAGATATTAAAATGAGATATAATACAGCAAGTAAAATAGACCTGAATGAAACCAGTACTCATCCTCTTTTGTGACTTGCAGAACTACTGACTGCATTGCATCGTGGGAGGTGATGACGTTTTTTTTTCTTTCAAATTATAAAACACTGGAAACAAACCCATGTGTGTGTGTGTGTGTGTGTGTGTGTGTGTGTGTGTGTGTGTGTGTGTGTGTGTGTGTGTGTGTGTGTGAGAGAGAGAGAGAGAGAGAGAGCACATAGACTGACAGAAGCAATTTAATCAGAGAAAATATTTTCTTCTCTTTTTCCTATACATACTTAATTCTTCTTTTGCCTACTTTGCTAATTTTTTCTTCAGGATTTTGAATTTAAATTTTTAAACAAAAAAATGTTATAAATGTATCAATGTACTTTATGAAATGGGTTATGGGATGATAATATAAAAGTGAGATGAGTGAGTTAATGCTCATGTGTGTGTGTGTGTGTGTGTGTGTGTGTGTGTGTGTGTGTGTGTGTGTGTGCGCGTGTGTGTATATGTGTGTGTGTGTGTGTGTGTGTGTGTGTGTGTGTGTGTCTGTTTAGATATATCAGGTTGTTTATGCGCATTTAAATAGCATATTTGACGTGTATACATGTATCTTTTCATCCACACACATGAAACAGTTCGCTTTTATCTCTTTATTCATGCACATTAGATAGCATGGCTATATCTTTTCATGAATGCATGTTGTCAAGCATTTTTTCATGTTGAGCAAAAAATAAAAAAAAAAATGCACATTCAGTAATATGTTTGTATATAAACACATACACATGGGTGCGTGCCAAGGACCTTTTGATTATGTTGAAGAAACCTCCTAGACTGGATTCACTATTCCAAATGAAGCTTCACAAATCACCTTGACAGCTGCATTACTATCTACTTTAAACATGCATGCATGCTAAATGTAAACAACACTGTGTTTTTGTTATGATGGATGTCAGCATGCACAGAAAAGATAGGAAAGATGAAAAAGCTAGGATGATTTGAATGTGGAAAGCCTTTACAGTTTTACATGCTGTTTTCCTATAAAGCAGATTTATGAAAATCCTATCTTTTGAAATAATCCATTTGCAATCCATGAAAATGTCATATAACTCCATTCCCCACCCTTCCTCTGAACAGCTGTTAGGACTGAGAGTTTGTTATGCCAGCTGGTGATTTAGTGTCACCATTGCTTGTTTCATTTAACTTATGAAATGTAATACAAAATGGTTGAATAATGAGGTGTGACCAATTAAAGATTAGGAGCCAGCGCAGTATCCTATTAATCTCAGCATGCAGCTGCAGTGGTGTCATTTGTCTTAAAATAAAAATAAATGACATTTCCAAAGGCTGGTGCTGTGTGGATATAAATTAAAAATAGGGCTCATTTTGGATCTGAACGTATACTATTGTATACATTTTATAAAAAGGATTGTCACTGTTATAATGAACACTAGCTGTATAAATAATAACTCTGAAGATGTGATGCACAGCAGAAATAATATGCCTGGTAAGACAGTGCTGGCAAGGTCTTTAAAAGTATGTTATATATCTGTAATAGTATAAGTAATCATGTGATTATGGCTGCTGATTTTTCATGTACTTTGCATTTTAAGCATTGATAATTTGTGGCTGGTGGTTATTTTTTTTTTACCAAAAATGGCAGTATGAAAGAGTATGAGAGGCAGCATGAGAAAGTGTGTGTGTGTGTGTGTGTGTGTGTGTGTGTGTGTGTGTGTGTGTGTGTGTGTGTGTGTGTGTGTGTGTGTGTGTGTGTGTGTGTGTGTGTGTGTGTGTGTGTGTGTGTGTGTGTGTGTGTGCGCGTGTGTGTGTGTGCGTTTGGATAAGAGGGCTTTTGAAACTACAGTTAAGAAAAATGTATAGAGCAAAAAGGACAAAAAATGGTATTTAGGAATATTAATAATCCAAAGAAAGACATTTTCACAATTGCTGCAGTAGTACATGTCCTAACCCCCCCCCCCAAAGAACAGAGTATAAAGGATTAGTCCAGAGAAAACCCCTTAAACTAGCAGATCTAGGAGACTCTCTGTCTCTCTCTCTCTCTCTCTCTCTCTCTGAAACCCTCCCTGTGGAAGGAATAAAGAGACCTTGTTGAAGTTTCCAGTAGTTTGTTCAGTTAAGCAGGTAGATGGAAAAAAAACAAAGGGTGATGAATCTAGACAAAGCGTCTCCAAAACATCACTTTGGTACAGCCAGAGATTGGTTAGGCAATGGTATTGTTTACATTGATTTAGGTAGATTTTGCTAGATGAGAACACAGTTCATAAGAGAAATAATATATAGTAGATTGTTGGAGACTTATGCATAACAGTCTAAGGTGTATACATGGCCTGTTGTATATTATTTACTACAGACCAATGCTATTCTCTTTGTAAAATGGTTATTATGCTACAGGTGATAATTTTCTTCATTCTAGTCTTAGCAATATTCTCATTATGAAGCAGGAACAGACACAAAGATGGAATGGGTTTATTTTTGAGGAGGTGAAAGATATAACATCTGTTCAGCATTTTCTTTCTTAAAAGAACTTAAATAGACATTTGATCATACTGATGGAAGCAGTTTAGTGAAGACCATCTCAATGTTGCCGGTATAAAGTTTCCCCAGGATTCAGCAAACTTCCTGTAAGAATAGTTTATTCTTGCATGGAAGGGTCTGTTCCCATGCAACACGGCAAAGCACCATGCATATTCATGAAGGCGTGCTGCCGTGCTGCAAAACGGACAGGGTTCTGTGTACGAGTGCATGAGGTATGTCTGAGATCAGTGCTCTCACAATACACATGCCCCCTGCACATTAAAATGAGCAAGAATATTCGTAACACCCCCAACCCATCAGGGTAAGAAATCTGGACAAAGCCATAAGGGACAATCGTCCCTACCAAGCCAAAAGTTGATAGATTAACAGGTTCAGCATAAGCACATAGCGCACACCTCCCAACCCATCAGAGTAAGGAATCTGGGCAAAGCCATAAGGGACAAGCTTCACTACAAAGCAGAAAGCTAACAGAATAACAGGTTCAGCATTAGCATAGATATTCTGAAGGGTACAAATAATCAAACACAACAAATAAATTATTTTTTTATATATGCAATAAAGTTTAAGTGTAGCTACGTTGGTGTGCCTGTTGCTTAGCTATGCTTAGCCCAGCTGAAATGGCACAATAAGTTAAAAAGCAATAGACATCCAGCATAAGCATAAGTGCAGTAGTGTAGTGGTTAGAGTGTATGCCTTGCATGTAGTCATTCACAGTCTGAGCCTCACCAAAGCCATTTCTATTTTGTATGTGTAAACATTACAAGTTTAATTATTTGTATATTCATATAAGAAGTAACTTATTTTTCTGAAACAGAGTAGTGTATTACGCCCATATTTGAGTTGTCAGTGTAATAAAGGAGCGAAACCCCCATATAAACACAAGTGCCCCATACAGTATAGCCACACAAGAATAAATTAATCACAGCACATTGGGAGATGTCAGGGAAGGTAAATAGATCTATATTATGTAATGAATGCTGAATCAATCCCATACAGGTGGTAGACCAATATAATAAAATATAAGCAATGCTAAGCATTGCACAGCTATGTTGACTGGGTGTAAGCATTGTGTACATATGAATACTAAGCAATGAATAGCCCAGCTAAGTGGATTTGCCCATTGTTAAGCAATGCTGAACCTGCTCCTTTAAGCACTGCCAACCTTAGCTAAGCAGGTTTGCCCGTAGCTTAGCTCAGCATTTTCAAAACCATCCAATCATGGTAAAGGGTGGGAAATCAGCCATATTTAAACCCTGCAGGTGGGAATACAGCTCATAACTGGTTGTTTCTCTGTACTGTAGGCAGTATGTCAGGTGTTGGAGAGGGCATGCCCTTTCGGGCACAACGCTGGGGTATAAAGGAGTCCATGGTCATGGTAGGAATGTAGCTATAAGACTGTTGAAGTATACACTGTCTATAAACATAACACTGCCCAAACCAAAGCCATCGGGTATTGTAATAATACCTGTAGAGTACAGATTAGAGCAATGATCATTAAGGTTGTGAGTACTGCAAGGATATACAAATTGTTAATTGACATCTCTCCCCCCACCATATCTACGGCAATAATCTAAACACACACAAATCAATGGGTATGTTTTACACCAAACCTACTGTTGGGACATATATCCTATTGTGTTTCTATTAATGTTCCATGTTTAAATACTATCATTGGTGGCCTGTTTCTATCAATGTAACCTACATGCTGTTGAAATGGCCACTGTGGTTCCATATATGCATGTGTTCTGTTTGCTATGCAGCTGTTCCAAATCTGTTGTTTTGGGTTAATGGGACTATCTATGTATGCTGTTATAACTAATCCTGGATTGTGTTGACTATTACTAACCCACATATGCTCTAAAACTGTAACACCATAGCATGTTTAGGAAGGCCGGTCCCAGCGGACCCATCTCTCCCACCTCATCTGGCCATGGCACTGGTCCCATCACATCTGGGACCCAGCCTGGGAACGTCCTTGTCCACTAGTCCTGCACCACCTTTGAGTGGAACTGCTTCAGGGGATGGGGCTCATCCCCACTGGGAATGGACACAAACAGGATACTGTCACCCGAAGCCAGGTCCGAGGTTTGGTGCATAGCGAGCTCCGAAAGGAGTTTGGAGAT